>NW_028301569.1:9097500-9400000 GCF_042242905.1 Orbicella faveolata | reverse complement strand
CGGAGGTTTCACTCTGAAAACGCATCAAATGTTTTCCTTCCAAACTACGCCTGAGAAGTTTGAAAGCGGAGGTTTCACTCTGAAAACGCATCAAATGTTTTCCGTTCACACTACGCCTGAGAAGTTTGAAAACGGAGGTTTTACTCTGAAAACGCACTAAGTGTTTTCCTTCCAAACTACGCCTAAGAAGTTTGAAAACAGAGGTTTCACTCTGAAAACGCATCAAATGTTTTCCGTCCACACTACGCCGGAGAAGTTTGAAAACGGAGGTTTCACTCTGAAAACGCACCAAATGTTTTCCTTCCAAACTACGCCGGAGAAATTTGAAAATGCAACAATCACCGGTCATTTTGGATTTGTGTTTGAGGAAATCTTGGTCAGGAAAATCACATGATTATCGTGACGTCATCGTTTTCGAAAAGCTTCGTTTTTAAAATGTTTTCCGACCACACGAATTTCCTCCGGTTTGAAGAGCGTTTTCGAAAAACTCCGTTTTTGTGACGGATTAGTGCGGACGGTAGAAAAGACACAAGACAAGACACAAGCTCAAGACTTCAAATTTATTTTGAAAAGCTCATTTCGTCTCGATGAGGTAAATAATTTAAATTGCACACTGTTAAAAAAACAAACAAACAAACAGAAAAAAAACGCCGTAACTTCAATCTTTCATTTCAAACTAAGTGCAGGCCCAGCAGGCTTTGTAAGCTGCAAACCTGTTTGTCAAGTCAGATACACAATGCTGCCTCTCGAAATTGAGGGCATCTTTTGCTAACAAGTTACAAACGTAAAAATTAACCGCAAACGTCTTTCTAGTAATAAGTTCAAAGTTTGCTTATTCCCTCCTTTTGTTAAATAGTACGATGCATACACAATATGGAATTCGACGATTTCAAGCACGTTAATTTTCCACCAACGATGAAAGCCAAGCGTAAAATGCTTCTGTTGTTTTGCCAATATTTCCTCGGCTCGGATCGAACATGGCTTCCAGACAGGTAACGTTGTAAAGGCTGACCTCAAATGGAACATCCTGGAAAACAAATGAAAATCTCAAGTACATACTGAGAGAAAGGAAACTTCTGAAGTATAGCACATGGGGAAGGAGTGAAAATTACCCAAACAATTTTTCACTGCACGAATATGTACACACAGGGGACCGGGGGACAAAGAATTCCAGTTGGTTAAACGGGGCTAGCACAACATCATAAAACTAAAACACTCTTTGTTAAGTGCAACCCGCATTAACGTCACCTCGTTATTACGGCCACTTTTTTTGTCCCGGCGAAACGCTCATACATTTCATTACAAAAAAAAAAAACCCGTTAGTACGGCGAACGGCCATATTCTGAAATCCCAGTCTGTATAATCATTTACATATAATTTTACCCCGTTTGTACGGCCGCTCAAACCAGTTCTGTTCATCTTTTCATTGTTGTTATTGTACGTACCGATTAAAGTGACAATTTTTTAAAAATTATATCTGCATTCCGAATGCTTATTAAAGAAGAGTTGGTTAGAAGTACAATTGTGATATATCTGTAAAGACGTCCCTCAGCTTAGACCATTCATGAAATTTGACCTTACTCTGTTAGGCCAAATTTTCATGGTTCGTTGGTGACCGTATGAACGAGGCTCTACTGTAGTTCTAGACGGGGTGAAAACGGATCATAAGGCCTACATTTGTATCTTGAGATACAAAGCAAAAACTAGTCTACCAACATGACACATAGAGTGTGGTGAAAGAGTGCTAAAATTTATTTCCTACCTCGACCCCAACTGGAACTTCACGTCGTAGCAAAGCCCGTATTTCACTCAGGTGTTCTTTCAGTAGGGCCCTAATATGGTCGTCCTTTCTCTGCTTGGCTGACAGGGCCCTTATTCCAATGCTCTTCTTTTTACGTGACGTGGCTCCTGTTGAGAATTTCTGTTCCAGATTCCCAGGAACCGACAACTGAACAGGTTCTACTCTTGAGGGACGACCTAAAGTGCCAAGGAGGGAGGGGTCAGAATGAAAAAGTCAAAGAGATGGGAAAAAGGGGAAAGGGAGATGGGGAGAAGAAGGGAAGGGGGCCAGGGGGAAGGGGTAGAAATACCCCTAGTCGCTTCACACTGTGAAAACCGGAGGTACGCGCCGGCCTAATGATTCACTAGCCTCGAACGCAGACTTGATCGGTCATAAATACACTCATATGGCTCAAACACCGAGCAATTTCCTGGGTGATGGCTATCGGGCGATCTTTTGATGACGTTCAAAACTCGTCGGGAAGATCTCGGCTCTTCTTCGGTAATATGTTGCTTCAGATAAACACGAAAACAACACTTTATCGAAACAAATCGGAATTCAGTTATCTTACCCACTTTGCTATAAATGAATGAAGGTGCATTCCCACGTAAACAAAAAGCAAAACTAGGCGTTCAGATGCTTAATAGCAAAAATTACCTCTACTCTGATCAGTAATTCCAACTGCCGTCTGTGAGCTCTGCACAGGCAGCACCAGATCATTCTCGGCAGTTTCCAACGTTACCATGAGCTTCTCGTGGAGGGCCTGAGCACGAGCCTCTATCACGTGACACAGCCCGGCCTTGACTTGGCCGGAGACTGGGTTTACTGTCAAGTCCAGGGCCTTGTTATTAAAGGCGTACAAGAACCAAACAGCTCGGCTTGCCTGTGACTGTGTGTCCTCGGGATCTCCCACGGACACACAGTCGAGTTCTGGCTGGAACCATTGGACACACATCTCAAAGTCGCCTGCTTTGGTGGACTTGTCTACGAAATCTGTGGAAATAAAAACAAAAACAAAAATAAACACCAGTAAAATTCATGTCTCTTCATTTGGCAGGTCCCGAATCAGTGCCCTTACAGAGTTCCTCACAAACAAACTCGGAGATAAACCTTACTGCTCTTTTACAATACACGAACTCATATTTTGGCCTATGATTTACGTTGAAAGAAAAATTCATACGAAAGTTGCTGAGGCTTGTAGGGGACGGTAAAATACAGCACAAAATTTGCTGTCAATATAACGCATTAATGGATTATTGATAACACATCCAGTTTTAATCTGTACTGAGCTCACACAACAAAGCATTACAAAACAGAAATAGTGTGAAACAGCCAAAAGGCTAAGAAAATAACAAAAAAATATATTTATATAACAGAGCCAGTTTTATGGTAGTTATGCTAGTATAGAATTATGTTTGTGTTTCAACGTCACAGCTTTGAGTTTCGACTAATAAAAATACCTTTCCAAAATATGCTACAGTAAGGTAAAGAATATTGACATTGAAAAACCAAAACAGAACAAGGAAATAGACAGGCTATTTTTTTTTAAAGATGAGACATCAGCGACTGGTCCCTATAAGTTTTTCTTTGTAAGCTGTTTAGCATGAAAAAAGAAAACAAATTTGGTGTATCAATGTGTCCTTTCTCCCTCTCCCACAGACAACACAATTGATATTGTTCTCACCAGTTCTCTTTGACAAATCTCCCGCTAGGTCCATTTGTGAAGGTTGGGTAACTTTAGTCTGGGGCAAACTTGAAGGTCCATAATTTGACAGGACCTCAGGAGGGTAAACACCGCAGCACTCCGCTGCATAAGGACCCAACTCGCTCTTTAGAAACGAATGCATCTTAGAGAGTTTCAGAGCTTTCTTGTCACTGAACAAAGGTAACACAGTAGCGGAGCCCTTGTTCGATATCTCCTCGTCTCCCAAATACACTCCGAGCGCCGCATAAGAACATTGGCGACGAAGTACCGAGAGATAACCAAGGAAATGAAGCCATGTTACTTGCACGCGGTTGGAATTGTTGATGGTGGTTCCCATGGTGACAATCCCATCCTGCGCAACTAGTGCTCCGTCCTCCGAGCTCTTAATGACGTCATCGGTACCCAGTAGATCAAACAGCGCAAGGCCTGGCACTGAGCTCGCGGCCTTCTCAGAGAGTTTCAACGCGGTAATTTCGGGATCTCCCGTGAAAATCCCGATTTTATACTGAGCCGAAGACACCACACCCGCGGCACGAATAGCAGCCCAAGCTGTTCTCAATTCCTTGTCGAGTTCCTTGTTCTTCTCTCTTGTCTCCTTATCCCTGCGTTCTTTATCCCTAGCACTTCCTTTCTTGCTCATCTTTCGGCCTTCTCTCGCACCCGACGGAGTTGTTTCTGCTGCGCGAGGAGGTTGGTCAGGTGTTTTGGGAGGCTTGAGTGTATTGGCGTTATTAATAAGAACCAAAGCCATCTCCAGGTAGGCTTGCTTCATTAAACTGAGAGAGAACACACAGAAGATAAAATTACTAGGGAAAAGAAACGTTAAGCCTTAAGAGAACATTTAGAAAATTATTAGGAGAAACTCCCGCGCCGAGTAGAGGTTCTGTGTATAAAGATGGAAACGAAATATACTTACCCAAGGTCGTGATCAGAAATAAAGGTGCACTGTATAGCCTCTACCAATGTGTTGACTGCTTTACTCGGGGACACCTGACCACTCTGAATCATCTGTCTTTGAATCTGACCTGTTGACGACACCAGGGAAAAGCGTAACGTTTTTTCGCAACACAATTCCAAGATGTAAAAGCATTTTATGTGAGTCAAAGTAAACCTGAAAACAATAGCTTGATTTAGTAGAACAGAACTAAACAAATGACAGGAGCTATTAGCAAGTGAGGAGGATTAAAGGTGGCTGGGATGGAAAAAGGATTGCAATATGGACAAAATTAAAAACGGAGGAAGAAATCATAGCTAGGTAACAGTAAACCCAAAAATAATAGTGAGATTTTCTATAACAGTAAATGGCAAATGACAGGAACCCATTAGAAAGTGTGAGGACGACTAACCATAGCAAGGTTGGAAACGGATTACTGCAATATGGACAAACGTAAAAAGCAAGACACCATTTGGAGTTTAATTTTCACTGTCGGGAGATACTCCATATATATGTAACCCACAAGAGAGCTGCCCGGCGCAAAATATTCAAATTCGCATATAATCCTACAAATTCCCAAGAATAAGTAGCACAAAAAGAGCATTTCATATGAGTCACATTTTGTACCTCGTGCTTGGTCTTTCTATACCAAAACGCAATAGAAAGGGTTCTTACTGAAACGGTCATTTTAGAAGCTCTGATAGTTTTGATTGACAGCTACAGACTTACCAAGAGAGAACAGCAGCTGCGCTTCGACAGGTTTCCGCTGACAAGCAGCCGTCCTAGCCAGCTCAAGCCCTAGTTCCAGTTCTTTGACTGCCGCCTGCCACTCGGTTGGAATGACGTTTGAGTCTCGTTCAGACAGTGTGATCTGTTTGGTTAGCGCTCGACCGAGACGAAGTTTGAGGTCAATTAGAGGTTGAAGTTGTTGAAAGTAAATGTTATGAAGTGGGCTGACAGGGGACATTTCCAGGAGATTTACATCGCTTCCCAGTTGAGTCAGCTAACGAGAGGAAAAGAAGGAACTTAACTTAACTATAAGAAGTAGCTTAAAGACCATACACATAAATAGTGTCCAAACGTTGATAAGAATATACTCGTTGTATAAAGTCTCAGTCGTAAAAAGTTCTTGGTGAGATAAAAACGCAACTTAAAATCAAAGGAAATAACCGTTTCCTAATGCAGAAAAAAAAAAAAAAGAAAAGAAAAGAAAAAAAGAAAAAGAAAAAGGAAAAAGAAAAGAAAAATAAGAAGCAAAAACAAAATTATGACAAAAAAACCAAGATACGTCATCGATGTTAGAGCTACAAATTATCTGTCCTGGAAATTAAGTCTGAAGGAGAATATATTCTGAACAAAAAGTTTTGCGTTAGAATTTCCACACTGCTGTGTTTGTCTACTGACACAATATGATGGAACAGTATGACAGCATAAAATAACGGTGAAAAAATGGCGATGCAAGCTGGCGGTGCAAGATGGCGGCGCAAGATGGCGGCGCAAGATGGCGTCGCAAAGTAAGGTGGCAACGCATGGTAGGGACACAAGACAACGACGCAAAAGGTACAAATTGCAACAAGCTTTATTACCTGATCAAGTAAATGAGTCATCCCTCGTTTATAGGCGGAAAGCGAGTCGTTCAGATACGGCAACGTTGAGGATTCGTGAGACGGAGGTCTAATGTCAGCGTGCTGAATAATTGACAGAACTAATAACAGTCTTCCTGAGAATGACAGTGCTGGACTCTGTTCTAGACGTGAAATGATATTCTGCAGAAAGAAACAAAACAAAAGAAAAAACAACTTCAAAAAAACTTCAATTTAAAAAACTAAAATTCATAGCTACAATACTGAAAACCCCGAACGAGTGATTTGATTTTGCAGACCAGACTGTACAGATGAAAAGAACCAACCCCAGGACGAAAAAATGTATAATGGCTGCTTCGATTCACGAGATTACATTTTGGACCAAAAGACGCAAAACAGACGAGTTCTTCTCTGATATAAAATAATCTGGGTAAAAACAAATTGGTTCGCCCTGCGAAACCACGTCGTGATTTAGAAGTCGACACTAACACGTGTGAGTGAGAGAAAAAGATTTGGGATTCCTGTTTTACCTCAAGTGTTTCCAGCAAGTCTGTACTCATTTTTCCTTGCTGTAAATTCTGTACCACACTCAAAAGAGAAAACTCCGCCATCAGCTCTACGTCTCCAAATGCTTCAGCCTCGTCTAGACCTGTTATGAAGCCCGACATGTTAAAAGACCTTTACGTTGGTTAAATGAATCAAAGTTGTAAAAGTTTACAGGAAAGTTTTAGTCTGAGCCCATGAAACGTTGCTCGCTCCAATCCTCATTATGCTATATAGGTAAATATTTGCATTCGACAGTTTCATTATGTTCGGTCGCCAAAGAGGCAATCTCGTTCCCAGAGTCTTCGTTCTCCTTGACCAGCGGTGGGAAAACGAGAGCTCTGGGAGCAACCATTTCAGGCATGTGCCATAGATGCAGACTGCGCAGTGAAACCGCATGGGCAGAATCACCAGAATTCGGTTATTTCAAAATGGTTGCTCCCAGAGCTCTCGTTTTCCGACCGCTGATCAAGGGGAACGAAGACTTTGGGAACGAGATTGCCAAAGAGGTAGATCGGCCTTGATTAGGTTGATACAGGTCCCATTAATGCGACAACCTGGCTACCATGAGGCTACTCATATTAAAGAAAAGGCATCAGTTTCTAAAAAGAACTTTTTTTGCGTCGGCGGGCAAGTGGAACTCTTAGCTATTTCTCAACTTGAAGTTGATAAAGGTAATTTAGCCTCAGTAGCGTGTTTTGTGAAGTTAAACTTTGAAGGGTTAGCCCGTCGCCGACTTCTTAAACTAGCTACGGCAGTTAATTTACCTTTATCAAATTCAAGTTAATGAGCTGCTCAGTACTTATATCGGATCTTGTTTGATCAAAGTTTCTGCGCAGTCAAGTACAGAAGTCACAATAAGCTAACTCCAAAATACCTTGCTGACAATGATGTAGACAAGATCCAATAGCGCTTGTTACACTTCTCGTTGAGCCGCCAAGCTTGCCCATTCCACCGTCCTCTTCCGCGAGTCCACGAGCCAAAGCCAGCCTGCACGTAAGCCATAGTCTAGCGTCCAGTCTAGATCGGGCTTGATTATGGAGATAGTGCTCCCCACCCCACTCGGACACGGTGCTGTGCGCAGAACGGACTTGGCTTGACATAAGAGAATGGGCACTAATTAATTTAAAGAAAAAAAAGATAATACAAATTTTACCTTAATTTTTCAAGTTTGCCTTTCTTGTAATCGCTCTCAAGCAGCCGTTGGCATTTTTAACCCTCACGGTGTTTTTCTAATCTTCGCAGCAGCTGTGTTAGGGTTTTCTTTAATTTGAAGGTCACACAAAACAAAACAAACTTACCGTTTCTCCAAGTCCAGTTCATTCAGAATGGCTGCGTCTTCCAATGCTCTCATGCATGCATACACGATGTTCCCACTGGTGAGTGCATGATGCCGCTGACTGGCTATTTCTGCCAGTTCTAATCTCGAGAGACAGACCTGCTCCAAATCCACCGATGATAAACTTGCAGCTGGAAATGTCATAAAATAAACATAATTTGTTGCTTCTTTCTTAATTTTAAGTTCAGACGTAATGATGGCGACTGATCGCTGAGTTTGCTGTATGCACGAGAAGAACTGGGCCGAGTGGCCGAAAAGGAGGAGACAGGAGGATGGGATGGGGGGCGGTATTACGGTAAAACACCCTTGGCCTTGCCCCCACTCTCTCGGACGCCCTTTGTACTTGGCCCAATTCTCCTCTAGCTCGCTGTTATGATCTGACCACTTCATCAGACGGAGTCACGTACAAAATTCAAGTGTCACCGTCAGCATGACAGCTGTTATGAAGCAAAACTGCGTACTTTTCATATTAAATTTTTGCTACTACGTACATTCACAAGGCAAAAAAATACATAATACACTATAGAGACCTAAAAAAAGAAAAAAATTACAAGAAAACAGTGGGACAGCAACAGTTCACAGAGACAAACAAAAAGGCAAAGGATTCCAGATTACATCAGGATAAAAGAAGAAGAGTTATAAATATATAACGGGACATATCCATAAGATGACAAGTAGACATGTGCAAATTTTGTATACCTGCATGAGGTCTTGTATGTTCTTGATTGGTTAATAAGACCACACATAAGAATATGAAACACTGTACGTTAACGAAGATCTTAATACAAAATAAAGCGTCATTATCGTTTCTTACGTTCGTCCTCCAAGCTGACTTGATCCGGAGCGTCTGATAAGGAGTCACATAAATTTGTTAGAATTAACTCCGCAGTAGCCAACAAGAAACCCTACGGGGAAAAAAAGCATAAAGTTTCAGCCATTAAACTCATTAAGATTTTGCTATATAATGAATGCAAGTCTCGTGCAAAGGAGATGTTTTCATCTCGCCTCTCCCTTATTGATGTCGCGCTCAGATTTCAACAGCTCCGTAGACTATAGATCAGGTGTGACGTAAAAACATAAACGCTGCAATCTACACCAACTCTTCCTCAAGTCAACCAAACGATCTGTGTTGGGTGACTCTACTGACAGAGTTTGCTCTGGGGTATTAGTTTTCTGCCTTACGTATTTGTGTCACCACAGTTGTACGACGCTTCGTTTTATTCCGAGAATCCCTCAGAGAATTTATTCGCTGCAACAGCATCTTTTCGCGGTGTTCTTGTTCACACCAAATTCTCGTCTCACCCACACGATTGTCCCTCAATCGACCACTAGCGCTCGTCTTTTGAATATTGGCCGAGTTAAGACTGGGACCAGTAAGGTATGACACCAAGAAAAGAGATGAGTGTTTTCAACAGCGTACGGTGTGGTATAGTGGTTAAAGGGACTCGCTTGAGAGCGGGAGGTACGAGTCCAGGTAGGGAAACGATTAAAAAAAAAAAGAGAGAGAGAGAAAAGAAGGTAACGAGAATGGTGCGGTAAAAATGGGGTTGGGGCTTGGACAACAGGGGGCGAGACCTTAGGAGTCAACGGGGGAAAGTTTTCGGAATACAACGGGAGAAGTCCGGGGAGGGGATTCAAAGTCAACGGGGGGAGTGCATGGAAGTCAACGGGGAGTACTTCGGAGACAACGGGGGGAGTTGTTGGAAGTCAACAGAGGGGTGGTGAAGAAAATGAAATATGACTACGAGGGGCTTGGGAAGCATACTAGGAGTAAACATAGGATGGGAGAACGAAATAATAGGGAAATAGAAAGGGAAAAGAAGGATAAGAATTGGAGGAATTATACAAAAGGAAAGCTAATTTAAAAAACAATATTGTTAAAAAAAAAATTAAAAAAAAAACTTGACAACAGCAACTTTTAATTTAGTGAAAAATTTTTTTTAGCGTGTAGCATCGCTGTACATTTTTACTCCTCAGTTCTATTTTGACAAACCAATTGGGCTTGCTTAAATACAACAAGACTGTAAAAATATCCAGCGATACTACACAATAGCATGTTTTTTGATAATGAGAATCTTGCTGCAACTGCTGTGATTAACGCGGCAGACAAGCGCAGTTGTTTCTTTTTGTTGTTGTTGTGTTTTCTTTTTGCAGTTGCTTCAACATTAATCCCGAAGTTGAAAATTTCGATCATTCTATTGAAATGGAAGGCGGTTTATTTTTAGTAGTGAAATGGCTCGTCAGTGCAAAAAGTAAGAAAGGACATTTTAGCCTAAAGGCTTAACTAACTACGTTTGTTGTACCTTAATTAATTCTGGAGAAGCTGTTGCCGCGTCAATTAACTGCTTTCTTTGAGCAACTTGACTGCTCTTCAGGCTCATTGCTTCCTCTGAAAGAATGAAGTTCTCTGTAAGTTTAAGTGAAACTATACGTTTAGTGCTACGAATACATGTTCATTTACAGTACATGTATATCTAGAAAAACTTTTTGTCGCTGAGCGAGAACTATAAAGCACACAACTGTGATGTACTTTGTTTTCATCGTTCAGGGAGGTTGGGGTGCATTTTCGACGAAAAGTCCCCATCGACTAGGAGATAAAATCGACGAAGGAGATAAGATCAAGACAGGCATCAACAAAGTTACAAAATGATGAAGACATGATCCTGCAAAAACAGTTGCTCGCTTGCAATCTCGCACCTTCTTAACGGAAAGTAGCCCACTAAAATAAAAAAAGTTGCCAGTCACGGTGGGGGTGACAGCCTTGACATCTTTCTGTTGGTTTTCTAAACTTTTTAGACAATCACAGAGCCAGCAAACTGCATGTGTAATTCACGTGTAAATCAAAGTCTGTGACGACTTTGATATTCCTTTTTCCAATACTAACCTGGTATTTGAGTGGCCAAGCAACAGGAAATGCACAATGAACTTATCATTAGTTGCCTACCGTACCCTGTTCAATATGTGATTAACATTTTGAGCAAGTCATTCTGAGAGTTGTATTCACTCTAACTCACCGCTGACTTTTTTCTTGCTGTTTTTCTTGCCGAGTTGGGACTGGGGCGGAGGGGGGACTGGTAACTCGGACAAGGCTTCCTCTTCTTCTTTGGATTCCAGATAACGAGCAAGTCTGAGAGAAAGAGTACGGGAAATTTTTTATCATAAGCTCTGGGCTTAAAGGAGCTCAGTCACGTTATTCTGAATTATTTTCGCCATGTGCAAAATTGCCTTTAAATTGAAGGAAACCTGATAATAATAGTTTACTAAGATAGAAAAACACCAAAGAGATAATAAAAAGCCATAAAGAAACAAGGATGGTTAAGGATGGCGAAGATTTATCACGGAATATAAACCACGAACTTGAAAAATTTACGTTAAACTTTCCAAGATGCGTGAACCGTGATGCAGCTCTTTTGAGTTTGTTAGAAGGCATTTTAGACTTGTTGAAAGGTTTCTAAGAAGAGCGGAAGAGCTTGCTCGATTATTGGTGAACTGGGTCTGTTGTATCAAAGAAAGCAATTGCTGGATTATATTAAGCGCGGTTGTACGCTCGTAGGGGGAGTGGGGTACTCCAAAAAAATTGGGCGGGGGCGTGCGTTCCGCTTTCCGAAACCCCTACCCTATTTATGACAAAAATTTGTGATTTTATCTACCTTATCTTGCGTTATTCTGTTTACGGGAAGGATTATTTTCAGTATTCATGGTAACTTCTACCAAAGCAGTATGTTGGCATGGTTACAACTTACTCTTGGTGACAGTCGGCTGGTATGGCGTAGATTGTAGCAGCAATGGCAATCATCAAGTGCGCATGCGCTATAGTAAGCTGTCCCGTCAGCTGCTGACCGTATAATACTGACAGGGAAGGCTGCAGTCGATGATCCAACAGATAGTTCAGCACCTAAAATTAACACGCAAACATTCAGAAAATTAGCCGTATAAAAAAAAAAAACGAAAAAAAAAAACAAGAAAACAAGACATTGTAGAAATTGGTCCATTGCAGGAGCTCAGTCACGGTATTTTCACGGTTATTTTGGCCAGGTACAAAATTACCTATGAATTGAAGAAAACCTGAAAATAATAGTTTACTAAGACAGAAAAACACCAAGGAGATAATAATAAACCATAAACGAACAAGGGTGGTTACGGATGGAAAAGATTAACACGGATTTCAGACGACGAACGTGAAAAATGTAGGCTGATTTTTTCAGGATGCGCAAATCGTGACGTAGCTCGTTTAAGTCGTCAGAGCTGCAAAATCCTACGTTTCCGAACAGACTCTTCCACGTTCTCTGTTTAACAAACAGACTCCACTTTACAATTTTACTCTAAGATAAACCCATTACAAGCCACTTACCGTCACGTTGCCCGCATTCATTAGAGACTCTTTGTTGCTGAACACAGGCGGAGGGGTCTGTGGAGAAGAACATGCAATACGTTGAACATCCTTGTTTTCAAGCGGACATACGTATAACACAATGCCAAACTTTTAAAAATCCGCATAATGTAGCCATCCCCTCTTTAAAAGATAACGAAAAAGTAGGATTAACAAGAAAAGACCAACATCGTAATCATCCTTGATTAAGTTAACACCCTGCAACAATTTTCCCACAGAAGATCTGAAAGAAACGCCAAACAACTTTTTTTGTAAGATGAAAACGAAACCAGTACATTCCTTCATCGACGTTACAACGTGAGGTGCTCCTATAATCTCCCTCTGCGTTTATTTTAACAAATGAACGATTTATTAATGGCATATCTGCAAAAAGAGCTAAAAGAAGACATAGTGACGTTAAAAACAACACACACCGTTTTGTTTTCCACTGTCCGGAAGCCGACATCAGAAATTTTGGGAAGTTTTTCGCCGAGCAGTAAAGCACATAAAACTCTTGTCGCTTCTGAGAACATCCCAAGGTCGGTCAGGACACGGACCTGTAATGAAATACAAAAAACACATAAACACTTTCATAGAGAGAGGTACAACCAAGTGCAAAAATTCTGGGAGGAGCAAAATGAACATTTTGCCTTCCTACATTTGCCGAAGTTCAACTGACGCCTCTAATTCTGAAATGACATCCACAAATTCCAAGCAAAGCTTTGGCTTTTTATCGTGATTTTTTGAAAGTTTGCTTACGAGCCCGCCTCCACCTCCTTGCCCCCCCCCCCCCCCCCGCCCTCCGCCCTCCAATGATTGTAACGAAAGATAAAAACACTAAGCACAGTTACAACTTTTAAGTTATGTCATTTTTCTTGGAACGACGTCTATTCCTTTTGTCTCATCTCAGTCTCCCTTTCTTCAGAAAAACTAAATCTTCAATAAGCAATGTCTCACCTTCAGAATTCTCACATCCACCGATCGTTGAAGGTCACGTGACACGTGCGTCGAGAAGTACAGGCACAGGGTGATCAACGGAAGAACCTGGTAACGAAAGAAAAACAACGCAATATTTAAGCAACAACAGTTGGAAAAGACGCTGGAAAAGAAAAAAAAAAGCCATGTACTGCTTTGTAGCTATTATCTGGATGGTCACGCAATCAACAAAACGGGAGAAGATTGCATGACGACTCACATGATGACTGTGAAAAGACTTTTACGACGTGCATTACTTGCAAAAATTTCGAACGATTTTGATTTCGGGCAAAAAAAGTGTCCGAAAATAAAACCGTCCGAAATTGTTAGGTGTCTAAAATTTTAATCGTCCGAAATATCAACAGTATAATACAAAATTTCTACGCAGCTCCAAAGCTCTTAGTTTCCTTTCTCAGGCGAACTCTAGTTGACACACTGCTTGAGATACATAACGGCTTAATATGATTTACATATACAGGCAAAAACTAACGATAGATAAATCCGACGTTTCGGCGACATCTTGGCGCCATTGTCAAGGGAAACTAATTAAATATGCGATTTCAAGGGTAACTAAGAGATCAGAGTTTCTAATTTGCATAAGTTAGACAAAGACTTTAGCGCGAACTGAGTCTGATTGTACATTTAAACACGGTCGTAATTGTTTAATGAGTAACATCTCATTAATGAGACAATCAAACTTGTTGTGGCATTTTTTCAACACGCTAAAACAATTGCGAAGGTCATCCGGAATCCTGCCTGCGTGTCTACTATCATAGTGATTGCGTACTGACGAGGTCTTGCTTCAAGTGTGACCAGTGCGATGCTGGTTATGTCGGTTACACCCGTGGCCATCTGTTCGTACGCGTTGATGGACATAGAAGCAAGACCTCGTCAGTACGCAATCACTATGATAGTAGACACGCAGGCAGGATTCCGGATGACCTTCGCAATTGTTTTAGCGTGTTGAAAAAATGCCACAACAAGTTTGATTGTCTCATTAATGAGATGTTACTCATTAAACAATTACGACCGTGTTTAAATGTACAATCAGACTCAGTTCGCGCTAAAGTCTTTGTCTAACTTATGCAAATTGGAAACTCTGATCTCTTAGTTACCCTTGAAATCGCATATTTAATTAGTTTCCCTTGACAATGGCGCCAAGATGTCGCCGAAACGTCGGATTTATCTATCGTTAGTTTTTGCCTGTATATGTTTATCTAAATCATTGTTGATTAATATGATTTGTATTGATTTTTCCGCGGTATATCTCTAAAACCTTGAGGATGCAGTAAAACTATCATTTTCACAGATGTCTTTTCAGTCTAATTCGTGTTTTGTAGGCGTAAATATACTTTAGCTATGTTTCATCACAGTGTCCGAAATTTTTGTCCGACATTTGTGCGAAATGAGACAAAAAAGTGTCCGAAAATTAAACGTCGGAAATTTGAACGTCCGACATTCTTTGCAAGTACCGTACATGTTCGTGCACAACTGCTGTTGGGTTATTAAGAAACGTTCACACCAAGCAACCTTTATTAACAGGACTTTCTACTCTGGATCTTGAAAACACAGTCAAGGTCTCACTAACGTTTCTGCTAACCAAGGCAAACTGTTGCAGAATTTCCATTCGCCACTTTAGAAACGAAGAAAAAAACCTGGGGCGAGTTTAATCTCGCAGTGGCTTTAAGAAGCCATACTGGCCCCAGTAACAATCTCACAAGCGACTGCGAAATGAGACTCGTCCCAGATTTCTACTGTGTTTTATGCTAAGATTAGCATCATACCATGATTAGGTATCGTGCTCGGGCCAGTTCCTCGGTGATCCATCTTAACGCGGCCACAACTGAACGTCCATTACTTCTAAAAGCCTCGGACAGTAGATCAATCCCAGGTATCAGCTCGGCCACCTCACACCCAGTCCCAACCTCGTACAAAGCATAATCCTTATCGGCAGTAGGGTGGGGTAGGGAAGAACAAAACAAAGCCTATGGGGAAACAGTAATAAGGTTAAAGTTAAAAAAAATCAGACATGCCGCGTGGGGAGACTGGATGAAACTTGTCTTACCTTGAAGAAAGTGGCCGACAGCAGGCAACATTCCAAACGAAGACCAAGATTAGAAGTGTGAATGTATCTGTAAAAGCAATAAAACGAATTGTGTGATATCTTCACCAGACATCATGGAGGTGACACAGACAGTGATCAAGATTCAGGCGACAATTGGCATTGACATTGGAAGTTATTAGTTATTAACATTGGAAGTTATGAGGAAAACAAGTTTTCTAGTGTCTCTCCTTTCTTATTAACTTACTGTGCGATATCTGCAGCCAAAACACCTCCGAGGAGACATCCCCAAAGACCACATCTCTGAAGCAGTACAGCAGCGGGTTTGAGTGACGTGTCAGAGGGTGACGTCAGATCACGCCATGATTTGAGAGAGTCTGTTGTATTGAGGACCGTGTCAAGAGATTCTGCCCACCACTTGTAAGCAGCCCTGCATAGAGTTACAAACAAAAAGAGCAAATCAGGAGAGAGTAATCTTGCCCAACTTGTATTTCGAGTATTTTAGAAACAGAGCAGTTTTTTAATCATTGCTACACAACTAAACCTAGCCAATCACAAGTAATCTCAATACCACGCAAAAGGCAAACAGTGAGGTCTGCGTACGAGCCAAGTGGCCCATCAGGCCGGAGCTTATCTCCGGTTTCAGTTGCATGATCCGACTAGAAGTATTTCTACTCCACCGTGGATGGAATGCTAGTCCTTCGCGGGGCTACCACCAGAATTACATTCTCTGGTAACCCTATATACACCTGGGTGGAGAGAGGCACTGTGAGAGTAAAATGTCTTAGAGCTCGAACCCGCCACCGCGCCTCCGTAACTACGCAAAAATGCGCATGCACAGACCTGATGTTTCCGCTGTGAAACATGATGTTTCCTAGTTCGTGCATAGCCTGAGCAGCAAGACTTTTCTGTTTGCGAAACTGTAACATTTCTGTGGAGAGAAACACGCATTTTTTAACATTTTCACAAACACAGTCAAGTCTTGTGCTCATTACTGTCATTCTAAATGTTACACGTGTTAATATAATCCTAGTGACAGTGTTTGGATCAAACCTCCAAATAAACTTATTGAGAAGTAGAATCGTTTATGCAGTACTTTCATCGTTTATCCTGTTCAAGGTGGCTCTAGCTTAAACTCTTTTGTGTGACCATTCATAAGAAAGCTATTGAGCAGTAACTCCATGCAGTATTGTTTATTATGCTGACCTAACTTTTAGGTCTATGGATAAAACCCTAGTGTGTGGCTATTCAAACGAAAGTTATAGCAGATTTGCACGTTGTCGCCATTTGACTACAACTACCAGAATTCCTTTCGTTTTTTCTTTATTACTCAAATTTTGAATTCCCAGTGGGGTTTAAATAACAGTTGCCTTAATTAGCATAAGAAACAGAAAAAGTGAA
The DNA here is from genome assembly GCF_042242905.1 of Orbicella faveolata. Taxonomy (NCBI): domain Eukaryota; kingdom Metazoa; phylum Cnidaria; class Anthozoa; order Scleractinia; family Merulinidae; genus Orbicella; species Orbicella faveolata. The sequence continues at coordinate 9,383,309 of NW_028301569.1, read as the reverse complement.
GGATTATGGCAGTTGTAGTCAAATGACGCCATCGTGCAAATCGCTTATTAAGCAGTTTTTTCAGGTGGTACTGTTTATTATGCTGTACAAAGTGGTTCTAACTTTCGAGTCTGTGGATGAAACCCTAGTGTGAGACCATTCAAATGAAAGCTAATGAGCAGTACTTTCATGTGGTACCGTTTATTATGCTGTACAAGGTGGTTCTAACTTTTGAGTCTGTGGATGAAACCCTAGTGTGTGACCATTCAAATGAAAGCTAATGAGCAGTACTTTCATGTGGTACTTTTTATTATGCTGTACAAAGTGGTTCTAGCTTTTAAGTGTGTGGGTGAAACCCTAGTGTGTGACCATTCAAATCAAAGCTATTGAGCAGTACTTTCATGTGGTACTGTTTATTATGCTGTACAAGGTGGGTCTTACTTTTAAATCTGTCTATGAAACCCTAGTGTGAGACCATTCAAATGAAGTCTAATGAGCAGTACTTTCATGTGGTACTATTATAATGTACAGGGTGGCTTGATGAAACACAGCAGTACAAACAAGTGAGTGAATCCTACCAATCGTCTTATCATAGGAAGCGATAACCACGGCCAGTTGCGAGGGCTGCAAGGTAAACGTTTGCACATCCTCCAAAGCGTCAAACAATTCCTTTGTTAAATCCACTGGTACATCTGTAGGAGGCTTTACTTGGCTAGGCAGGAACCCAACACGGGATGACCCACGCTCTACACGGGCGCTAGACCCGCCTGTTTGAATAAGAAAAAAGACAAAGTACCCCCTTTAGACGACAACTATGAAATCAAGAGTCCCTAGGCTTAAATGAACCCCTTACTATAAACGTTCTAATGTAATACACCCTTCACCCCCCCCCCCCCCCCCCCTCCCTTATTGAGCGGAAACATTATCATCACTTAAAAGAACATGGCACGTACCAAGAAAACATAATAGTTCCCAGCTCACTCACCTTCTTGTTGACCCGCGAGATAACACAGCAAAAGCTGTCGACTGTGCTCCAGTGACCGAGCGGTGTGATGCTTCAACTCAAGAGCCTGGTGCAGAGTCTGTAAGCTTTTATTGACATCGAGAGGGACTGAGACTAATCTAAGCGCATCTAAACTACCGCTGTACACATCATGACCCTTGGGATCAATATGCACCGCGGGCTCAATCGACATGTACTCAGCTGGTTTTATGAAGAACTCTTCAGCGATTCCCGTTTCCTTGGAGACGGTGATGGTTGGCTGGCTTCTGGACGGGCCTCCATTAGCCTCGATTTGTTCCTGAAGTTTACGTTGTGCCACGATTAGTAAAGGTAGCAGTGACTCAGCATAACGACTCCTGGAACAAGAAGAAAGCCAAGACATTAACAGCAAGCGTGGATAGGGTAGGTCACGCTTTCTTTTCTGTCACGTAATCCTATTTTTAGAACTAAAGCAATGAACCAATAAGAACTCAAAGAAAATACACGTAACTGGCGCCAAACGCGGGAAGAAAGCGATTGATCAAACATTTGATTGGCTCATCATATGGCGCGAATGTTTTAAACCAAGAAGCGAGCGAGGTAAAGCAAAACCAAAGCATATCTGGATTACTCTCGACACTCAACTGATAACCGTGCTGTGGTCAAACGCAGTTGTCATTACGTAAGGTGTTAAGCAGCCTCTCTAGTGGCGAACGTGGGTTCAGACAGATTTTGATTGAAGATACAGTGGCAGTTATTCCCCCTTAATTCTCTCACCTTGTCAACGCGTTGAATCTTAAAATGACGCTAACAGTCCTCTCCCATTTTTGCTCGTAGAACAACATCTCCACTGTGTACAGAATGTATCTCTTGAGCCAGCGGGCATCCACCACATTGGTATTGTCCAGCGGAATTTCAAACAGCAAACTCGCCCCACCTCTCTCATCTTCTACTCCTCCCATGAACCCTTGCTGCTCATTTATGACCAGGTCTCCCTTCTTCACTTTGTCACGCTAAATAAATAACGTTACATGGTCACGCAATAGCTCAGATTTGTTTGTCACATAAACGGACATAAATGAAAATACCTATCCAATTTTATATTTTCGATACTACGAAGAAAAAACACCAGAATAAGTATTTGTTAAAAATCCTCCACAAGTATATCTTATTGAGTGGAAGCGTCTGAATGGAAAAAAAATGGCACAGCAGAAAACTGCAGCAAGTAAAGCAAAGCCACTACACAAGTATGAGAGTCTCAATGGGATGGTGGGTTTTACGGCGAACGATTAATATTGTGGCTTTTTTTTATGGCTAACGGTTAATTTATTTTCCTTACGGTTAACAGAAATCTTTAATTTCCATTGTTTTAGAAAGTCAAAAATTTATTTTGATTACTGTAAAACATAATGTCTTAGGACCATTCCGAGATGGAATACGATATAGACCAATATGGCAAGACAACACACAAAAAAGTCTTGTCAAGAGTTCTTGAGACTTTCACTTTCGAGGCTAAAATGTTTTTACGGTTAACATTTTTCACGGCCAGAGGTTAAAATTTTTCAACGGTATAACCCACTGAGACTCTTAAGTATAAAATGAGAGGAAGAGAGCTCATACCTTTTTGTTCTGTTCAGATTCTGTCTTGATCTGCTCCTGCACTAGAACCATCATGTCCAATAATCTGTCAGCTCCAATATAGAACTTTTGCCACAGGGCCTTTCTCAGGGCATCAATATCAGTGCTGCCCTCAGCTAAAGGGTCCTCCGAGAGATGGAGCGTCCCTGCCACTACTCGCATGAGCACCGTCTGTGTCATGTTCCACAGGCTCCGACAGGCGTTTTGAAGCATGGTCCAGAACTTACCACGATAACTTAGCACCTAAAGAAAACTATATTTTTCAAATGATGCTTTTACGAATTTGACAATATAATACCGCCGAGCAAACTGCGTCCAATCACTGCACCTTTAAAAGGGATTGTGAATATGCATTTGCAATGTTTTGTCTCCTTTTTTCTCTTTACAACGTTTCTCTCAAAGTTTTATTCAACAAGCACAAAAAATGTTGAGTGTTTTCCAAGCATAGATGTATCCATCAAATTCCAGCTGTAAGATACAGTGGAACCCCGTTAATCCAGTCACCAACGGGCCACAAAACTCTGGCCCTATTAACGGGGTGGCCGTATTAAAGGGGTTCTTTAAATAAGAAAATGACTGACTAAGCTTTTGTTTGGGCCAGAATAAAGTGGCTGTAACAACTAGTTGGCCGTATTAACGGGGTGACCGAAAGGCAGGGTTCCACTGTTGTTTGACCAGTTTTGAAAAAGGTAGAGATGCCTTGGCTTCAAAACGTATTGCAATTGTAAGGAAACAACTTTGCAAACACCTTCAGTAAACAACAATTTTTTTTTACGCTGAGGGAACAGTTATCCTTTCGAGCGAACTCCATGACGAGCCTACAGCGAGGGTTTCCGAGTCCCCGATTGCTATTAACCAATAAGAAAGTTGCACGAACCCTGCCGAGCATACCGAGAATTGTCGTGTCAGGTGACATTAATACAACATCAAGTTCCTGAGCAATGTCCCTGCTGAAAAAAGCAGGCTCGGAAACGGGCAAATGTGATTATAAAAGGTAGCTATTCCTAGAGAATTTGATCTCAATTTGTACGTACTATGGCTCGTGATAAATGTTCCAGTGCAGAGAGCAGGAAAAACATGGGTGACTTGCTTGAGGAGGAGCCTTCACTTGAAGTGACACCTGTCACTCTGCTGCCAGTCCTGTTTAATGACAATGTCAATCAATCAATCAATCAATCAATCAATCAGTCAATCAATCAATCAATAAAACAATCAACCACCCATCAATTGGCCACACATTTGTCTGTCCGTCCGACCGACCGCCCGCCCGCCCGTCCGTCCATCCGTCCGCCCTTCCGTCCGTCCGTCCGTCCGTCCGCCCGTCAGTCAGTCAGTCTGTCAGTCTGTCAGTCAGTCAGTCAGTCAGTCAGTCAGTCAGTCAGTCAGTCAGTCAGTCATCTAGCAGTTTTATACATGTAGGAAAAGAAAGGGTCGAAGGCATTTCATACATCTTTCAACTTACCTTCGCCCTGCTGGAGCTTCCCTAGAAAATGGCGTATCTAAGGCTGAGCCGCTAAATCCCATAGGGGGCTCTGGAGAGGCCCTTCTTGACGCACCAGCCCACGAGACTATTAATGTCCCGGATGTAGCATAGCCGAACCAATCAGGATCCATGAAGGATGGCCTAAAATGAATGAAAACGAAAATTGTTGATACTTAAGAACAGCACTCCGAATCATTTTCTTCTTATTAGCACGCACAAATACATTAGAAATTACCCCTAAGGAAAAATAGAACTGGTCAGTTCTGTTCCCACAAACCTGTATAACGGATTTGCTGAGTCTCCTGCGTCGGCCAAACGTTGTCCACTTTCAACTTTGTCAAGAAACAAGTCGAAATTTGCTTTAGCCAGAAGAGTTCCCATCTAGAGTGAAAACACACTATATGAAAAGACATCCTTGATTGGCACTTACGTTCACGATTTTTGCGTCTGCAAAAAAGTCGCGTCAAAAGTGTACCGTGAAAATTAAAGTAATGTTATTTTACCACAAAATTAAAGTGCTGATATTTTACCACAGAAAATATAAAAGGATGTAGATCTATGATCTGAATTATATATAATCTAGATCATACAAAAGTTGATGTGGTACCAACAAAAGTAACTTAATGACATATCCACGGGGAGGTTCTTTGTTTCGTTTAACCTCAAATGGTCACATCGGGTTGAGCCTGCTCAAATTTTCAGCATCCACTAGAGTTTTTGCTTTTGGGCAAAACACTTTAAAGGAGCTATGTCACGGTTTGCGCGTCTTGAAAAGTTTAGCCTACATTTTTCAAGTTCGTCGATTGTAATTCGAGTTAATCTTCTCCATCCTTAGCCATCCTTGTTGTTCTATGGTTTATTATTATCTCTTTAGTGTTTTTCTATCTTAGTAAACTATTATTTTCAGATTTCCGTCAATTTAAAGGTAATTTTGGACGTGACCAAAAACACTCAAAATACCGTGACTTAATCTCAAAGTGGTTCTCCACACCCAGACCTGAAAATTGATAGCCACGAATTTAACTCTAGGGGAATGGGGGTGACTCTGCGTAAACTAGAATCTCATCCAGGGAGGAAAAGAAATACTCTTAACTACCCGCTTAGCTACTGAAACCCGTGACACTTCCGCCCAATGCAGGCTTTTAAACAAAAGGAAAGACTGGCATTAAATTATGCTTGGCAGAAGCAGTACCTGTGCTCTCCAAGGTAGTTCCTCACAGCTGACAGCTCTCAGCTTCTTTCTTCGCTGTGAAGATCTCCAGTATTCAGGAAGAACACTTTGAAGACGGTCAATTGCCTTGAAACGACAGGGACAATAAGACTTTGGTAAGAGCTTAGCAAAGTACGATAGGGTAGGGTAGGGTAGAATAGAGTAACACAGCGTAAGGTATAAAAATTATTAATACAGAGTAGAGTAACATAGCGTAACGTATAATACAGGCTTTATTTCGCGAGGGCGATAGATTAGTCACTGATGAACTCGTGGCCCTTGTCATCGACAAAATGACGAGAAGAGTAATTAACTTACCTTAAGTACACAAAACAACACCAAAAGAAAAACAAGGACAACACAAACTCTAGACTAACTCTTAGTCTAAACGCTAAATCGCTTGGACATCATACTCACGTTGAAAATGTCGATTTCTTCAGCCGTACGTCCTTTCAATTTTCGAGCCTGGCAATAGGAAAAGACAGAGTTCTTATTAGGTTGCGAAAATCATTTACGACACGGAGCGGGAACCAACATTAAATATACAATGTCTTTATGATAACTCCCATTACCTTTCTGGATACCGTACTGGGTACCATTGATTTTTTCTGTGACTGAGGAGGTCTGGACGCGTTCTCCTGTTTGTTACGTACAACAATCTCTGTTTCTCCTTTCTCCTCGTTACCAGGCTCTCCCTGGCGGGTCTTTTGTGGACTTCTTGCAGAAGGCTGGAGAAGAAAAGTAAATCAAATTACAAACAAAAATGTATTAAAAAAAAAAAAGAAGCAAAGAAGGCATAATAGAACCAAGCTGTGGTTCATCTATTGTCTATATCGAATGGAGACTGGTGCACACTCGTACCCAGTCTCAATGATGATTTTGGGTTGAGAAGAGATACGACACACCTTCAATCACATTGCATTAATAAGCACTTAATGACTTACCCTAAGAGAAACAGTGAGTTTTGTTTCCCCGAGACCCTCAATATTGAGGTCAACATTGAGGTTGCGGGAAAACAAAACTCGCTATTTCCCGTGGGACCAGTCATTAAGTGTTTTGTTATACCTCCCAGCTAAAAAGCTATTTACTTGACGTCGGTTGACAAACAAAATTTGGCGCTGTTTGAAGGTGCACGAACTGATCACGCACGAGTCGAAAGTTCAAGTTGTTGTATCCTAGGGAGTTAGTGAGTTTTGACCCACGACACGTGATACGTTCTCCTCCGACCGGAAAACGTATTTGAGCTGGGAGGTATACGTAACAAAATAGCTAGTACATTGTAAATAGACGAATCTCTCCACCCTCTCTATTCTTCTCTCGCTTTACAGACACTGAGATTTCGACAAAAAAAATTCATGCTGATGAAGTAACTCTGCGTGGCGTTGCTGATTGGTTGTTACTTGCAAGCAAAAATTTTAAACCGAAAGTCAACCAATCAGGACATTACACAGATCCTGGTAGAGCTACGTCATCAGCGTGGAAATTTCGGCTCCAGTCTTTCGTCTTTCGAACTGAAGAAGATTTGAAGACGACGCAACTCGAGACAAAAGAATGGAATAGTTGTCTTTTCGTCTTCTTTACCTTGCTAAACTCAACAATAGCAGTCGCAAACTTTTTGATTTTCTCGTCTTCAGGCCCAGCTGTTGCAGCAGCCTGACGTACTATGGTGGGTTTGTTAGCTAACAGCATTTCGTTTCTCCTGCAAAGAGGAATCAAATAAGCGTCATGGCTAGGATTTAGAGTGCAAATGCTTTCTGTGCAAGTTTGAAGACACCACCTAAATTACTATGAGAATTTTTAAGAGTGTTGGTTTTCAGAACTTCTCTCGGCCAATGAAAGGGATATCTCTTGACTTGAGACCCTGTCTCCTCTGGGAGAACAGATCCATGAAAGAATTCACTAGCTTTCAGAAAAACTTACGTTTTGATTGACCGAGTGAAGAATTAATCGAATACTCTATCCTGGTAAACAACGGACTTCTTCAAGATTCCTTGATGAACAAACCTAACCTCGAGACAAATTGTTGTCATGAACATATTTATTTCTTTAACCAGCAGAACTTTGAACACTGAAAAAAAACTATTTCACTCACTAAAAGAAAAGGTTCAGATGCTGTTGTTTATAGTAGTCAATACGCTTAGCTCCCTACACCTAGCTAGTTCACAGGCATGCCACTTAAACTGAAGGAAACAAGTATATCAACTAAACATAATGTGCTTAAAAATCCTAAACTAGCTTTAGGCAGACCAGTTGGCTATTTACAAGCATGACTGAGGAGTTAAACCTAGCGTCTACCGAGAAACAACTCCAGCTTAGTGGTCAGAAAGGGAATTGAACCCGCGACTTCCGGATTTCAAGTCCGGCTCCCTAACCACTTGGCCGCGCTGTCTCACTACAAGTTAAGAACAGTGGCTCACCTTATAATCCAAGCCATGGTATCGTTAGTCCAGTCCAGTGCTGTTTCAGTCAAACCTTCCTGAAGCGCCTTGGCCAACACCTGGACATAAAATCCTAGGAAACGAGTTCTTCGCTTGAACTTGAGCACTGTGGGTGTGAGAACAATGCAAAAGCGTTGTAAACAAAGGGATTCTGTATTTGTCTTACACACTAGCACACATGCATCATTGCGACAAGGCAGATTAAGTCGATTCCAGTCTTCCAGATCGCCTGAGCGAGCCGATGCTTTACTATAGTTTCTATGAAACGAATTGATAAGAAATATTGCTGTTCTCCTGGACGGAATGAAAATCCATCAAATTCTGCACTAGTAGCGACGAATGTAGCCTATGTAGGTGGAGGACCGTATAAAGCGTGATCCGCGAAAACGAGCCGCGATTGGCCTGCCCTCCTCTCGCGGCTTCACCGCTTGCTCGCGCCGCTCTACCCCAACTAAACCACCAGCTACACAAGCTACGTAAAATCCGAGACTCTCCGAGACGCCGAGACCTTCTTTCAAAATCCGACATGCGCTTTAAAGATTTTGGACTCAGAGACAAATAACACACAGAAAATGAGACTTCATCACTAGTCATAAAGGATTCAGATATTTTGAGATCGGATAAAAGTTTCCTTGACCTAAGATATACTAGATACTTTTTTGACCCTCCGGCTTTCTCTCAAAAACGTCCACAATCTCTATTCCTTTTGAGCGCAAGGTAGTTAGTATTACACACAGCCCAAGACGTAGTCTGATGGTTTGGGATGGAGTACATTCTTCGTATCTTGCATTAATCAAAGCCTCAAAAAAAACAGCCAAAAAGGTATGAGGAAAGTTAGAGAAAACATGTGAAACCACACGTCTGTGCCTTTAGTTTAGTCTTCGTCGCAGCTGTCATATAGGTCGTCACACAACGAAGGGAGTGTTGCGTGATAATCCAAGAGTGAATGCTTGAAGTTTTCAGTAAGGTAGCATCATGCGCACGCATAGGTCTACAATGCGTACAGAGAGTATTCCAAAGTATTATAGGTCGGCAATACGTGCAGACAAGTAGTTATTAGAGGCTGAGAGGGAACACGAGTGTGATGTAAGAGTAAGAATTTCCGCAATTCAGTAAAGACTTTACTACGAGAATGGCGAAAGGAGATCACGGCCCATACAGGATTTAACTCTTTACTGACCACAAGGACTGTATAGTGAGCTTTATTCCTATTGAGTGTCAAAATACATGAACGCGTGGAACGCAACATGTGAACTGTGAAGGAGAGAATTTCGAAAAAAATTCGATTCTTTGAAACAGCGTCGTGTAACTAGGTAATAACAGAAACAATGGAAACCGCGCCCATGTTAATAAGAGGACAGGAGTAAAGGCAGACAGAAAGTTGAATTAGAGCGTGCAATGTTCTAACTAAACTAAATTAGAACATAAATTAGAACATAAATAAATTACAACATGCACAGAGAGAAAGTACATGACAAGGACAGATAAGTCAAACTCAGGTTTATATTGTTGTTTATTATAGGCAAAGTAATTTAACCTACAATGTCACGGATACAGGTGCAGTGAAGAGCACAATGAATCTGTCATAAAAAAAAAAGTATTAAAATAAGATTTGTAAAAGGAGTTAAAGGACGGAAAAGAAAGCCTCTGAGACAAGACGTCACAAGTATGCAGTAAAACTGGTAGAAGTAACTCTGTCTCGCAAGAGCTTTTTTAGCGAGGCCCCGAGGCAATAAAAATATCCAGTGTAAGTAATCATTCTACGTTCTTAAGGGCCTCCACAGACTAGACACTAAGTCAACAACTAAGTTCTTCCCGTGTGTGGGAATCATCGGTTTAGTTATGGACTACAATCGAAACATGACACACATTTGAGGACGCGTATTGTGTTTTGAGCATGCGTAGTGAACGTTATTTCCCAAGCTCTGGCTGACTGACTTGGTTATCGACAACTAACACTCCAATGTGTGGAATGCTCGCATCGGACGCAGTTGTCGATAGCAATTAGTTGTGAACAACTAAGTGTGTAGACTTTGGAAGCCCTAAGGCCTTCATGACAATGGTGCTTCACCTCAAGAATGATGTAATGACTCTCAGGGGGAAAGAATTCAACAGAGGGAACAAGAAAATCCCAGCATTCTTGACAACAACCTGGAGATCAGTACAGTGGAAGCCAAGGCGACTTCTCTCGGTAGACTAACAGACTAAGGTGGAAGAAGAGAGCGAGAGAGCACATTGAGAAAAGCCTGGAATCCAGTGGAGGAAATGTGATGATGACAGTCTGATGTTGAAGAAAAAACCTGACAAGAGAAATTGTAAATACATCACAAATAAATCAGAAAAACAAAAAGATACGACAAAAAAAAAATTCTGAAGATTGATCAACACGTAACTTGTTGGAAAATCAGTGGTTTATCAAAAAGGAAGGTGAGGAGAATAAAGAAAATCATCAATCAAAAACTTGATCTAACATGACATTATTAGCACTAACATTGAAAACAAAGACAGAGGGAAATCATAAACGAGAATTAATGTTTGAGTTTGGAAGTTTAAATGAGAAATTCAAAGCAAAGGTTTCTGATAAATGAAGAGTAAATAGGTTTAAATGCAGAAACTGAGGAAGAGTATTAAGAAAAGGTTTGAAATTAGAAAGTGTTTAGTAAGTGTAACGTTTTGAGCCACGGAAACAATAGCTACGAAAAAACATACAATGAGCAAGTAGTTTCATCCTAAGGGATGTCACACAGGGAATTTCTGACCAATCTGTTAAAGACCGTTATGTTATAAAGAGACAAAGCGAGAGTACAAAGCCTTACTGAGTCAGTCAAGAGCAGAGGAGACAAAGGAAGCCTCAGAAGTAGTTTCATCATCAGAACAGTCAGAGGAATATTCATCAAGGCCAAGATACCAGTCAATATCCCAATCTACAAAGATAGCTTTAAAATCAGACAGAGTTTTGTATCACATGTATGACATTGTTACGACTTCTAAAACCAAAATCAAAGTGACCGCATCTAGCCAATCACAACACGCATAGATAAAGCAAGAACCAATCAGAATTTAAAGGAATATCATGACACTGGTGCTAAGCGCGGGAAAAATAACATGTAACTAGTACCATTTGTAATAATTATATCAAACACGAAAGATCGTGTTTGACTATACTTGAGTGTTTGATATATCTTTTCAATCGAAACTAAAACTAAGGAGAAAACGAAGAACTAAAATCTTAAAAATCTATGCTAATTAAGATCAGAGATCCAAACACCGTCACGGTCATGATTTGCTCTGTTTAAAGCCGATGAATCAGTAATGAGTTTGACAAGTGCAAAGAAAAAACAACGATTGATCAGATATCCTATCCTCAAAATTACTAAATTTCATCTGAAGTTCCCCCTAAAACGTTCTTACCTTCTTTGTAAGCCTGCTGTGCTGGAAGATTCGCCACGACTGAATGAAGAACAGACGGATCCTCAGAGCCAGTTAACTCCTCGTCATCACGGTTCAAAGCTAAAAGGGGTATCAAAATCACATTCTAGGGATTACTATTCAACTATTACAGTTACCGTTATCGTTACTGTTACTGTTACAGCTACCGTTACCGTTACCGTTACCGTTACCGTTACCGTTACCGTTACCGTTACCGTTACCGTTACTGTTACTGTTGCCGTTACCATTACAGTTACCGTAACCGTTACAATTACTGTTATTATCATTTGTTTTGTGTATTTGCTTGAAGACTACGCAATGAGAGATTTTGACATCATGATCAAACAGGAAGACAAAGAAGAAGATAAACAACCCTCATTGGATTATCACAAAAAAAAACAAATGTACAAAAACTGTTAGGTGTTCATGGTTCGAGAGTCCTTGCTGTAACAGCTTTACTTCAAAAGGTTTGCTGACATAGGCTACCATTTTCATATATCTTCTCGCTGATTTAAATGATTTGCGAGCGTCTGAGACTAAATTGCAAAGGAGGAGCCTAAAGCATAACCGTAAAAAGCCTTGTTCTGTAAAAGCGAGGAAGAACAACAGAAATAGACAGAATGGCTATTTATGTTCTTAAAACCTACAACGTGAAGTGGCAAAGTAAATACGTAAAGAGAGATAAGCAGCTTAGAGATCTCCAATGTACCTCAAACTAAGGGTGTCACTCAATAACCAAAAGGGTTACGAAAAATACTAAATTCATATTCCCACTTATTTCAATGTGTTCCCCAAATGAAATGACAAACTCAGTCCTCCCATGAGAGTAAGTAGTAGCTAGCTGGAAAAGACCCGAATCCTTACAAAACTCACCTTGCTGGCTAAGCTTCAAGATGTAAGCCTCTAACGCCTTCAGTTCTTCATTCTGTGCATCCGCAGTGAAGGCAGCAGCTTCTTTCTCCAATTTCCCCAGTCCTCCTTTGCCTCCTCCACCTTTTGGTTTCTTACTCGCCCCAGGCTTCTTCTTTATGTTCTTACTCGGAGATGGTCCACCCAGCGTGGCGGTTGCCATGGCAGCTGCTGCTTGCATGGTTGTCATGGTACCAGCACTGTCCGGGGCAGTTTCAAGGTTTAACATTTTCTTTCCGAGTTCAATAATCGCACCTGCTACTCCTTGTTCATTCCACATCTGTAAAATCTGAATTGGTTCACAGAGAAGCTTTTCAGATAACACTACAAGTCTTAGGACGACAGGTTCCACAAACGTAATTTACTTCACCCAAAGTCTTCACTAGTTCTACAAATGGTATTCCTGTATGTAAAAACTAGTTTGACTGGCCATCATGTATCTTCTTCTTCCCTGACAAGCGAAACCCGCCAAGCCGCCATTTTGATGACGCGCAATGTATTCTTTTGCCCACGCTCGGCTCTTCAAAATACATTAAAAGTACATTTAACTAATTTATGTATTTGATTCAGCTCCTGTGCAGTTCAGCGTATGAATCAAAGCCGGTCCACAGCCGTTATTCCCGGCTAAAGTCAAACGCGAAGAACGGCTGAGTCGATCCGAGATTGAGACGCCAAACCTCACATGAGCTTAACTCATTGAATTCGATTCGGATCATGTTGGGCGCGACATCTAAACACCAAAGAGTGATAATCAGAGTACCTGTCTATGTTACTAAACCATTGGTTACATGTATGTGTATCCAGTGGATTGCGTTACCTTTGCTATGTAGTAAGTCACTGTAGCGATCATGTGTGACAAACTGTCTGATGTAGAAGTGGACTTTCTGTGGCGCGTCAATGACGGAACCTCTTGTAGAACAGCGTGGCATCGCAATAAAACCTAAAACAGAGAACATTAACCATTAAAATATTTTTTCTCAATATCAACAATAAGAATATGTCGAGATTTTTATCGCGTGATAGTTGACGAGGGCGCAGCCCGAGTCAACTATCACTATACCCACAGAAATCGAATAATCCAAAATATTTTGGTTTAAATCTACCTGTCGCTCAAAAACTTTATGTAAATCCTCTTCAGAGACACTTTGAAACCGCAAAGAAGCGGCCGCCATTTTGTTAACAAGCGCACACTGCTATGCTACTCACTATCTACAACAGAATAGATAGTAGTAGCGTAGCCAATCAGAGAACAGCATTCGTGATAGAACGCTAGCAAATTTAATTGCTAATGACAGAAAGATTAAGGCCATTTCATGCAACTTTCAACACCGGCTTTAACATTTGAAAACTTTGGATCTACAAACCTGTACAACTGGTTTAGCAGGAATTTTCTGGTGGATGAGGGGAGCCAATAAGCCGTAACACTGAACCACAGCCTGTAAACACAGTGCTGTGTCGTTCAACCAGCCAGCGACCTGAATGGCGAGTAGAAGCCGCTCACACTCTTCAAGGCGAGCAACCTACAGAAACAGGTGAAATTATGTAGATTTAATAAAGAACAGCCTTGAATGTAGGTAACATATCCATTAAATGAGAACTCTTTTAAAGGAACTACCTCACGGTTTGCGCATCTTAAAAAGTGTAGCCTAAATTTTTCAAGTTTGTCGTTTGTAATCTGTGTTAATCTTCTCCATCCTTAACCATCCTTGTTCCTTTATGGTTTATCATTATCTCTTTAGTATTTTTCTATTCTAGTAAACTACTCATGATTTTCAGCTTACCTTCAATGTAACAGTTATTTTGTACGCAAACGAAATAACTCAAAATACCGTGACTGATCATAGGAACTCCATGGTTTAACTCCTGCACGATACAAGAGAAACCATTGAGCAACGTCGACGTACTGTTTTATCGTTGTGGTTTTCCTAGATTTCTCAAACTCATTAGCAATTCATCTGTTTTACACAAAGAACATCATGACCGTGACGGCGTTTGGATATCTGATCTTAATTAGAACAGATTTTTTACGACTTTATTTCTCTTCTATCTCCTTAGTTTTAGTTTCGAGTGAGAAGATATTTCAAACATTCAAGACAGTGTTTGACCTCATTTTCAAACACCTCGACGCTCGTCAAAAATACTTCGCTACGCGTCGTTTTTTTCAACTCTTTTCTCGGTGTTTGGAAATGTGGTCAAACAAGGTCTTCCGCGTTTGATATATTGCGTAAAACACGCTCTCATTGATTCATTCACAATCCTGTGACAAGTAACGATCAATTAACCCATTGACTTCCGGACATTTCTTTCCACTTGCCTGTCCTGTGTAGGGTGGTCCACTGTCACACAGGCAGTCACAGAAAAGATGACCCTCTCGTATTCTGATATCCACAGAGATAAAGATGCTCTGGAGAAAAAGTCTCGCCAACACTGGAGAAGACTCGCGCAGTCTGTCCTCATCAACCCTGATAAATAGACACAAAGAGAGAGGGATGTCATTCAGTCACAAGCTTCTTGGAGAAAAACGCTGAGCTCTGCCAAAGAGAGTATCACTACAGTATCACTGGTGAATTTAATCTTAATTAACTTTTCTTAGTAATCTTTTTAAATTAGGTACATATTTTATTATATATTTTTAAGGTTTTTTACCCCCCACCCCCCACCCTGCTTTTTACCTTTTTTCATTTAATGTCTTGCAGTGATGCAAGACCCCCATAATGTAGATGTCGATGTGAAGCTACGTTGTACCCCCCGCCCCCTCCCCCATTGGCACTAATGCTGCAGGCAAAGGGCGTTTATGTTTCGATATGATTGCACCTTATTGGTAACTTTGAACGAATGAATGTGTTAAATTTGACCAATGACTTGAAGCTGTCAGTTAAAGACAACTTTTCATATGTATCTGAAGATGCCTCCCGGTCAGGTTGTCGACTGAAATATCAGTCACCAACAACAGTCATTTTTCCAGGACAGATTTCTACCGGACGATCACACTGTACATATAAACTATGAATAAATAGTCGTTGCTTCGAGCCTTTAACGATTAAGTGTCTCTTTTTTTAACCAAATATTTCTTAAATTCTGGCAACAATCAAAATCTTGAATTCTCTTGACTGACCAACGTTTTAAAAATCGTTTTTACGCTACCTCTAAGAAATGGGTGGTCAATGAAGACAACCTTGCTTGGTTATTGAAATTCTTTATTCGTATCATAGTTCATAGAGAGGGAAATGGTTATGAAACCTGGCAAAGTTCATTGTTGTATGTTTTTGTTAACTTTTTGGGGGTTTGGCCTGCACAAAACCTGGCAAAATACAAAAGATGGTTGTGTGTACTCATACAACTAACCAGTAG
The DNA here is from genome assembly GCF_042242905.1 of Orbicella faveolata. Classification (NCBI taxonomy): domain Eukaryota; kingdom Metazoa; phylum Cnidaria; class Anthozoa; order Scleractinia; family Merulinidae; genus Orbicella; species Orbicella faveolata. The sequence continues at coordinate 9,367,890 of NW_028301569.1, read as the reverse complement.
GAGCATTGCGATTGTCTAACTCATGCACAGTCAATGAGCATAAAACAAAAGATGTGCAGGGTCAAGGAGCTTCCAACATAAATCTTAGCCTGTTTGTTTGCTTCTTTGATGTTTATCGGGCTTCTCATCCATTTCCCTCTATCAACTACATTTATGTTCTTATCATCCGTCAGCTTTGAAATGAACGAATTTTGAGAAGCGCTAGAAATAGACGAATCCAGAAGAGGCTAACATACCTTTGCAGAGAGATGTACAAATCAGAACTAGCTGTTTGTATATTTGCATTCTCTTCACATATTTCTGGTTCCTTCACATAATAATTCCACAAAACGGAAGCGGCAGATTTGGCAACAGATAATACACCAGAAGTGAAGGAGAGCTAAAAAATCACAAAATATTGTATTATGCAACCGTGACATACAATCTACAGTAAATTAGTGGCACTCTAGTTAATGTCCTTGAGTACAACATAAAAAGACCATCTAGCTTTCTGCACAACCGACCTGGATTGATGTACCACAAACGTCTGAAAATAAGCCCCTTTCTGAAAGTGAGCTTCCTGTGACGCTAAAAGTAAAAACCCTACAAAAGCGTACGTGTAATTCCCTCCAGGCTTTTAGTTACCAATGAGAGAAAAATGATGAAGTTTACCCACGACTTGCCTAGCCCTGTTTCCTTAACTTTTTCCTAGACCTGCGACAACCCAAAATTAGCGAACAGAGTGTATAGTTTAATAACAGTGTCTAGACGATTACGTCTGAATAACAAGAAAAAATTATACAAAATTCTGTTCACAAGCTGAGCATGGAAAAAGGTCTAAAATCGATCAATATACAGTTGCACAACTTCTTATGGACACCTTCATAATGTGGGCACCTCTAATATTAGTCTCCAACGGCCTCTTAGGTATCGTCGCGCAATCTCCCCCAACTAGAAGATTGCGTGACGAGCCCAAAGAGCGCCTGCATAGAAGGCTACTCTAATATGGACGCCGCTATAATGAAACCAGAATTCATATAGTTTCTCCTCATTTTCACCCCTGCATATTAAAGAGCTTCGACCACACCGTTTTATTTCATTATCACCTTTTTTTTAAGCGTTTAACTATAACACGCGGTTTACCAAAGGCCGCTCAAGGAGCAAAGTAATTCGTCACGCAGTAACTTGTCACGTACCTGTGCTAGGTAGCCCCATGCCATGAGAGTTGGTAGCGGATGAGCAGCCAGCACTGGACGGCAAGTGAGGCCAATACTTCCACCAATCAGTTTCCCGTGTTCATTATACGCTGCCACGGCTGCCATGTACTTCTCATCGGGTTTGAGCCCACGTACATAAAATTGGATGTCAGCGGTAGCAGGGACCTGAGGTCAACAACAAAATAACATACAAACTACAGTCAACGTTAAATTATCCATTACACTCGCTTGGTACCAAAAATTTGAGATGGTTCAATGGTCACTACTGTATCAACTTGGATACATTATAGACTTATCTGCTATCAATATCAAAATTTGCTCCACAATTCTCCTGAAAGAATACCTGTTTGTGGCTCTTCGTCTACAAAACCCTGATGTCTTAGGTGTAAGTAACACAAAGCGTACCTCTTCTCCAGTCCCAGGAAGTTGATAGTCATTGAGTCTGACTTTAACATTATTGCCACTTGCTGACCTTGCAAAGAGTCGGTACCAAGCCACCTGCAAACAAACGCGACCCATTAAAATCACTCTGCCTCTACACGCGTTTAAAGAGAGTCGAATATAAAACCATGCTTCTCTTGTTACCTGACATGACGTTATTTGTAAGCAGGAATAATTTATCTGTTATGTGTATATTACTACAGGGCAAGAAAAAAAGTTGAAATCCACTTGCCCAATGGGCCAGAAAATTTGTTTTCAATTGCCCCAGTTGAACATTACTTGCAGTCAGGTTATCGAAACGCCAGTCACCAACAACAGTTCTTTTCAGAACTACCCTCACCTGGACGATCACACTATACGAACTACTGATACTCCTGTGTTCAAACCAGTTACTATGTTACTTGCAAATATGTCAGCCAAAACGGCTATTAGAGGACAAATGCAAACAGAGTATTCTTGGATTTCAATTTAATCCATGCTTTTAACCACTGTTTCACTCAATGTGGCAGGACATCTTATAAATAACTGTTTTAATACAGTTTTTGAGACTTCTGAGGTTAATTTCACTTGCCCAACACATATTTGCCCAAGAACAAAGTTTGCTTGCATCCGGCAATCAGACCTACGTGGAAGTGTTTTCTTCCCTAAATTAGTTTGTATGAACCTTACCTTTTCTCCACTTCTGTTTTTGAAAGGAGCTGGTTTGAATATCAACACAGAAGAGCTGCGGTAAAGAAGAAGAGGAGAAGGAGGCACATCTGAAGGAGGTGTGTCATCACTGCTAGTGTCTGTCTGTCTGTTCCAACTGGACACCTTTCTTTCCTGCTGTTGGCATTTAACAATCAACTCTCGGCTTTCCTGCAATTATCAGAAACAAAGTAAGATTGTGGCGGTGACATAAGCATAATAATGTGCAATGTGATATCAAGCTTGCGTGACACGTATGTACATAAAAAATGATACAGTAGGAATTAGTAACGTTACGTAAAAATGCGTGACATACATGTAAAAGAAAGAATGAGTGATGTAGAAATGTGAAATTCTCATTATGTGTGTGATAAAGAAAAGAATGTGAGGTCAAAAAGCACTAGCATGTAAGGCAAAACAAGTAATATGTAACATTAGTCATACAATAATATGTGGCTGATAGATAACCACGAATGAAGCTCAAAAGAAAGAGCCAGTGATGCGAAACAAGTTGTGACACTAAAGCACGACCCTGTGCTGGATAACGTTGCAACACTAGAATATGTGAATGATGCAAAAGTAAGAATGCCTGACATAACAGCAAGAACGTGTTACAAAAGCAAGAATGCTTGATACAAAAAAAAAAAAAACAAACAAGAATGTGTGACACAAAAGCGTGACTGCGTGATTCAAAATCGAGAATCAGGAGGGCGTGACAGTGCAGTGTAGCTGAACAGGAATATAAGAGATGTTCTTGTGAAATTTCAGACCTGTAGAAGCTGTGTTTGTCGTTCAGTTCCCACGTGACTCCTTGACGTGACAGCCTGTCCTGCCATGTGCATCAGCAGAAGAGCCTTGGACAGCGGATTCCTGTTGCACTCAGACTGCAATTCATTTTCTACTTCACTAAACTGCAGGGAGCTGGTACTGGTAGCCTTTAACTTCTCCTGTCAGATGAGAAAAAAAGTCAAACAAATTACTTATCATGTTAAACAGGGACCAATCAATCTGGTCAGCAAAATACAAGTATAATGCATTAATTTTAGTAAGCTACTGTAGAAGATTGTACAGCCACTGTTTGGAAGGCCCCTCTTCAAAATACGATTTTACAACAGTCCGTTTTCATTTACGAAAACCCTGTTATTTGAAAATACAATTCAAACAAGTCTTAAGATAAACATGAACTCTCACCTTTTGTTTCTTAGCTGACTTCTTCGGTTCTTGGGGTTCTGTTGTAAGCAATGAAAATTAAAGTTGTCAAAATACGAGTACTTTTGGCTAATAGGACCATGCCGTATCTATTGAAGACCTGTTCAGGTCTACAGGAATTGTTTGATACTTACACCACTTTTATAGGGTCTCCTTTCATCATTTAAATACTCACAACATTTGTATGTAGGAGTCCACTTCCAAGCCCTAGCCTCTTCAACCTGAAATAATAACTTCAAAGAGATTTCGCCTGTAATACCTTGCCCTAAGTTGGCTAACTTGACAGCAATTCTGTGCCTCACAAAAAGCAACTCCATGTGCAAAGCTTCTATCATCCTCTCCAACAAGTTGGGCTCCTCAGGTTCTGTGACTCCATCTTCAATCTTGAGTTTACTTACACTTGAAGAAGGCTGATGAAAAGGGAAAAAAAAACAAAGAGTTGCCACTTGGGGTACAGCGAGGTTACTACAACTGCGCTCTTTTGGCAGGATTGTCCGCATGAAGTCAATGTTTCATGCATTGCTTCACATTGGTTTTACAGTAGAATTTTCCCTGAGTTGCGATCCGTTTGTTCTAATAGTCTGTCAAGGAATCACTGAAGCGATAAGCTCATTATTTCTCCATCTTGCGAGACACATTTCTCAACTTGATTCTGGATAGTTGATACTCGATCCGCGATACTCAATTCTCGCGAGAATCGAGTCTCAAGTCTCGATCCTTGACTGATCTGTGTGTCCCAATAAAAGCTGTTGGCTCATCAAGTGCGCTTACCATTAAGATGTAATTACTCTCTAGAATGTCCTTACCTTAATCCAGCTGACATCAGCAATGTTCCTCTTGCTTGTATCAATCACTGCATCACGTGCCCTGGTAATATCTCGGAGCCCCTGCTCCAGAATGTCCAGTACCTTATTCAGCACCTCCCTTGGACCTGTGTTGACCCCGCCCATGGTGACAGTCATCTGTTTGCTGGAATCCGTCAACAGACCTGTCAGAGGCCCAGGTCCAGTAGCAGGTTTCTCTGATAGTTCTGCCTCAGTTTTCTCCTGCAAAGTCAAGGGGAAAATATATATATATACCTCTTACTAACCGAGTTCGAGGACCGTATTGTAAGTTACGGGCTGATTTTTTTTTTCCATCGCCATAAATCGGAGGGAAAAAACTAGGATCCGTAACTTACAGTACAGAACGAGAAGACGAGGTTAGTAACTAAAGATATTTATTAGATCTCTACTGTGTATCTGCCAGGTTCGGGAACGGTTTCTATTTGCGCGGAACGGCTTCAAATTTCTGACGCACGTCAAAAGCAAAACGCGTCAATTTGAAATCGTTGTTAATCAAGTGACTCTTAAGTCGTTAGCAGGGTTTAATACACAATTTTAGAAGTAACAGAATTGAAAGCTTTAAACTTTTACTTGCTATAAAAGTTAAGAACACTTGGCGATAAATCACGAAAAATTTTGGCCACAAAAACAGCTTGAACCAGGGCTGCTCAATCGACAGTCTAAGTTGTTCAAAGGTTGAATAACGCTATCCAACACATAAATCGCTATCCAGGGCATAAGTGTTGGCAAAACAAACTACGCTGTTCACTGGATAGCGATTTATCCATTGTGTGTAATATGTATCCATTGGATAGCATTATCCACCCTTTGAACAGCTGGGGCCACCTCCTACAACGGCAAACATTGCACAATCAACTCTTAACCTGTTTACTGTCCACATGCTCTGGAGATAAACTCAGTGCTGGTGTTTCTGCAAATTGTATGTCTGCACTGCCAGCCCGGGATTGTTCAGTGAGACCTGCTTTACACTCCAGCAGTAAAGAGAACTTCAACGTCACTTCTGCACTTAGAATGGGATCAAAACTGGAGGCATTACTCCAGGAGAGAGCTGTGTGTACTACAGTCAGAATGTAGAGCCACTGAAAAGGGAAACAATCGGCAAAATTACAGTATCAATCATAACATTATCACTATGTAGTGCATCTCTCACTAGTTTCTTGTCCTGCAAAGAACCAGGAATGTTGCTATATGGATGAATGTATGTAAACACTTTTTCCGCGTTAAAGGAGCTCAGTCCCGGCATTTCGGCCATGTTCAAAATTATCTTTACATGGAAGGAAACCTGAAAATAGTAATTAACTAAGCGGATAGAAAAACACTAAAGAGGTAGTAAAAAACCATAAAAGGAACATGGATGGTTAAGTATGGAGAAGATAGACACGGATTACAAACGACAAACTTGAAAAGTTTAGGCTTACTTTGTAATTTGTAATTTACCCTAAATTTTTCAAGACGCGCAAACTGTGACGTCGCTACACGTACATGTACTTTAAACACAAGTCAAGCTTAGCAGCATACCTTTTAATTACCAGCAGTTTTTTTGCGATTATATATTGCACAACTAAACCTGCAAATGGTTCACTCCTGACCAATTACTTTGGAGATCAGCCCTATCTAAAATCTCAGTCGACAAGTAACTCCTAGAAACAAACGAGAAGGTTACTGACGTTACTGTAAGTTACAACTTACCCGATTTACAAACACTTCATTCAACAGCTGCTTGCAGTTTTCCAAAGATGAAGACAGGATTCTTTGAAAATGAGGCTTGCATTTTGACCAGAGGAACAGAGCAGCATCTACCATCATGTCATTGTCTTTCATAAGGATGGCAGACTGACAAGAAAATATGCAATGTAATGTTAGAATTGGGGGTTTGTGAACTTGATATTTGTAAGCTTGGTCTAAAATAGTTATGCCCTGTCGCATGGTATACTATGGAATAGCCCATGAGACACATGCATTTTCTCATTATACATGTTAGCCTTTAGGTGAGTGTGTATGCCAAGAAACTACAAGTGACTCATGGGTTATAACTTATTCTATGGTACATGGAGTCAAATGTAAAGTTAACCATTGGGTTACCACACCTAACCAAAAGTTGAAAAGTTCAAAGGGCAGCTGTTTGAAAATTAAATAATCTATAACTTATGAACAAACCTTAAAAGGTTCTTCAGAGCAGGACTGAATAACGTCGGCCAGATATGTCAGCTCCTCAAGTACACTTCCACTCTTCCCTGTGGAGCCAAAACACCGGTTGGAAACAGCGTAAGTGCATACACCTTACAGTAGCTTAGCTTGAGACATGATAAATTATTTACATGTAATATACATCTAATAGTGTTCTATCTCGAATGCCATTCGCTTATTGGCTATGCTAAGTACTCTTTGTCTATTCTGTTGTGGATACAGAACTATAACAACTGTAAGTAATGACAAGTCAGAAATGGGATTACAGAGTATGCTGTATTCTATCCACTACACATAAAGCAACATCCAAATAACTTAACACGTTGGTCTTTTTGAGATTGAGTGACTTCTTCAAGGACACAACATTCAAAGTACATGTAGGCTACAGACACTCTGAGCCTCAAGGCAGGTGCCACAACCAATCTTTGCAGGATCTGGGTAAAGTTCTTTGAAGATCCTCAAGGACCTGCTTTATATCCTTAAAAGGAATCTTCACTAAGAATGCCTCCTATGAAATCTGAGGGATTACAGTATAAGGTACTGTCTCTGCATGAGGCAAGTGGCACTTGTCTCCTGTTTCTGTAGCATGAAGCGACTAGGAGTATTTCTACTTCCCCCTGGATGGGATGCTTGTCCATTACAGGGTTACCCCCAGTATTAAATTTGCCGCTATCCATTTATACACCTGGGTGGAGAGAGGCACTGCATCAGGGTATAGTGTCTTGCCCAAAAACACACTCAATGCAATGTCCTCAGTCAGGGCTACAACCCAGCTAGACTGCTTGATCTGAACTCAAGCAAACTAACCATGAGGTCACCATGCCTCCGACTGGGATTACGATATATATGAATTAAAAGAAAATTATGATTAAAAGAAACCTTTTGATACACCCACCATGTGTATGGGCAGCTGTGTCACCTTCATCAGTATGAGCCGGTGTTTTCTTTGGTTTCTTGACAGTATTGTAAAATGGTTCCAAAGCTAACATCAGCTGCAGAGTTTTAATGTCCACCAAGCTGTTAATGTCGCTCTGTTCCTGCAGAAGCTGAAGTGTAGGCTCAATGAGAGTTCCAAATGATTCCCACTGCTCATAGCTGAAAGCATACTTCAGAAATTTGACGAGAGCAGGGAGAGGTACTCCATTTTCACCTACATTGAGAAATCAATTTGAGAGTCAGGATAAAATTAATTTAACATTTCGTACTCTAAATTACACTGTATGTTGTGGTAAAATAGTGGAAATGAGATAAAGGTAGTAGTGCTGCTGGTGATGATGTTGATGACAACACAAATGTTGAGGACAATGATAATAATTGATCAATAATGACTTCCGCAATGACAGGGTGGAGAAGAGGGGAAAAGAAGACAGGAGGAAGAAGGAGGAGTTGAAGGGGTTCAAGAGGAAGTAGAAAGAAGGAAGATGACAATGATTAGAAGCCTTTGTACAGACCCAAAGCAGTTTTGGGGAGATTTTTCTCAGAAATCATTTAGAGTGTGTGTGTAGGAGGAGCTATTTCCTCAGTGAATAATATCTTTCTGTAAGTGAGAAACTACAAAGTCTTATTTCAAAATTAATACTCTTGAGTAGTGCATGTACCTTTGGCTACAAGCTCCATCAGAGAAGTGTTCTGTAGCTCCATGACAGACGGGTGGATTCCACCTTTATTTTTTACCACATGGGACTGTTTTGACCCTCCACCACCAGCGATAATTTCCATTCCTGCAAAGAACAGCTCTGCACACACATCAATAGCTGTGTCTTCTGCATCAGGAGCTGGTGCTTCACAGTGAAGTGTGCGTCTGTGCGTCTCGCTGAGGGCCTCTAATATCGCCAAAAATTTGGCGGCTGTGCCTTGCAGGTCTGACATAAGTCGTTCAGTGGGTGTGCGGGGCCATGCATGCTACAGATGGAAGGCAAAATGGAAGATTGAAAGTACACGCACTGTACATATATGTAGTCATTCATGAAGTAATCTTACCATTCATATGTACACAACAGGTGCAAAATGATTTTCTTCCAAAGATAGTGTAAGCTGAACCCAAACACAACATCTTAATTCATGTACAAACTACGAGAACTGCACTGTAAGAGAAGACTGAAGAATAAAAGAAATGCTGTCACAGTGATCTGACAGTTAAGTGTGTTGTGTCCTCATGTACCTATTGTACCATTACAGAGACAGTGTACATGGCCGAGTCGTTAGGATGGACTTGAAATCCGCAGGTCACAAGTTCGAGTTCCTCTCTGACCACTAAGCCAGAAGTGTTGTTTCTCAGTAGACACTGGTTCGACTTCATAGTCAAGTTTGTAAATATATAGCAAACTGGTCTTCATTCCCACCAGTTGGGATTTTTAAGGCTGCATATATTATGTTAATTTGAAATATTTCTTTCTTTCAGTTTAAGTAGCATGCCTGAAAACTAGCTAGTTGTGGCAAAGTGTGTCGACCATTATAAACACACTACATTTACATTGTCAAGTAACATTGTAACAAAAACCAGTTCACAAGGGAATGACCATTGTATTTTCTTTGTTTCAGAGACATTGGTTAGCTGCAGTGTGTCAGTTGGTCTTTTGTACCAGCTATAATGTACACCCATACAAGAAAACAGAGCCATTCATTTAAAAATTAAAATCATTTCCTACGTGTACTCCATATACTACTTACATGAGCAAAATCCTTAAGGTTGGGTTTTGTTTTAGGCCTCAGCAGACCCTTAGGTCTCTTACGAGTCTCAAACACCACCCTCTTGAAAATCATGACCTGCATCTTGGTCTTAGCCTGTCGAAAAGCAGCATCAGTCTCAGGGGTGGCCTCTGATGTGCTCATCTTCTCAATATCGCTCAGTTCATTCACCTTGGTCAGGCCTCTCTTTGCAAATGTCTCAGCATGTATTGGAACTTTAAGGTCAAAGTAACATTGACATACTGCCGTGTATAGGGTGCTGCGCCATGTCAGGTATTTGACAGTAAGGAGAGGGATGGAGGATTCTAGACACATGCATGCCCAAAGAAGGAACTCTAAGGCCTAATGAAACAAAATGTACATAAAAAACTAAGGGCTGAGTTTGTTTTACAAACACTATCATGCTTTATTAATGAAAACTGCAAATGATTGATCAACCCAGCAGGTAATTTTCCACATCTTCCAGGAAAAATTATGTTGCCTTGAACATGATTATCAAACTACTTTTCTTTTGAGGAGGGTAGTTGCTACATCTAAATATGATGACAAAAATTCAGACTGATAGAACTGTTGATTTATATGACTTGTACATGTAACAAAATTAAACCACAGGCTAAATTGATTGGCAAGCACTTGGTACATGTAGATGAGATATCAGAGCTTGACGTCTTTCTTAAGAACAGAAAATCCTGAATTTGTGTTATCATCAAAGCCTATTTCTAAATTGAAAATCCAATGAAAAGCTATTATTGAGTGTACACATGTACATGTACTTATTTTCACCTAGATCTCAGGGGCGTATTTCCATATAGTATATAATAATGGACTGTTTGATGAACCTTAACATTATTTTAGGATCTGTAAGGGTCCTTCAGTTAATAGATCTTCACAAGAACATGGTGCTGCATTATGAATCAAATTTATTTACATGTACATGTTGATGGAGTGTTACTGTTTATGGTTGATTCTTACCTTGCTACTGTGTCCACAAGCCATCAAATGTCTGCAGATCGAGTAAATATGCACAGTGCCTGAAAAAAAAAAAATGAAAAAAAAAAATTATTTATTAATAACGTACAGTACAGTACTGATCATACTGTAGTAGGAACAATTCATGATAGATGTAGCTGACCAGGCAGAGCCTTTTCTGAAACCCACACGTGAAAAGAAAGCACATGAGGGGGCTAAAAACAACTGAAGAAGGTCAGCCGAACAAGAAAGTTCTGCAGTGGCAGATGGCATGAAATTGAACTCAAAGCCTAGGATCATAATGAGTGGAGAACCGTTCATTTGATGCCATTTGCTCCATAGAGGAGAGAAGGGGATAAGAGGAGCATTTCAAACTGGAGCAAGGAGGAGCACATACTCAGTACAGGAGCAAGTACTAAGTCATACCTAAAGCACGATTTTGACCAATAATGGAGTAAAATTGCCAAGGCAGTAAAGACTAAACGTCCACGTGACTTGACCATTCAAAGGAATATTGCTTACCATTGAAGACCAGCCAACACAATTCCTCTTTGTGAAGTGACGTTTGTGTCGTCAAGCGAAGAACTTTCAAAGCAGCAACACAATGACACACTAAATCAGGATTCTGGTGGAGAAGGGGAAGAGGCAATGAGGAAACAAAAAGCAAAATTAACAATTTAGCTACGTACAGTACTAACATTAATCAACAATAGGCACAATTATATTAGAAAAGTTTTGGCAGAGCTAACGTGGTCATGTATTTATTTAATAACTAAAAATTAATTATGGCAACTTTGTAAGAGGTTAAGTCTGCATATGAGCCAAGTGGCTCATCAGGCCAGAGCTTATCCCGGTTTCAGTAACATGTAGGGACTACATGTAGGAGTATTTCTACTCCCCCCTGGTTAGGATGCCAGTCCACAGCAGGGTTACCCCCCAGCATTAAATTTACCAGTACCCATTTATACACCTGGGTAGAGAGAGGCACCATCAGAGTAAAGTGTCTTGCCCAAGAACACAACACGATGTCCCCGGCAAGGGCTCGAACCTGGACCACTCACTCTGGAGTCTAGTGCACTAACCACGAGGCCAATGCACCTCCCACATAGCAACTCTGTAGTTAATTATAATTTAATAATATCAATTTATAATAAATAATAATTATAAATTTCATTAAATTACAATTTATAATCACATGTATATCGAGTGAGGAAAAAAGGAAGAATGCTTACAAAATATAATGTGAAGTGCTTGCTGCTGCAAGTTATTTAGATTGAATAAATAATAATTTAATTTTAATATGTGCAAAATTCATACATGTATGTGCACTAGCTGAAAATGAAACAACTTGCTTACAGTAAGTTAAACTTGTTTACTAACCTGTAGTTTAGGATCCTCAGCACTGATTACATGATAAAAGCAAATAGCTTCACCAAGAGCTGACCTCAACTGTAACCAGGATTTAGAACAAAAAGAACTTCAGACAGAGTAACAGAAACTTTTGGGGGGGGGGGGGGGGGGGGCTAGTTAGTTGCTAGAGGGAGGAGGCTAGTTTAATACATGTACAACTGTATGCATGGTAATAATTAAAAATGCCATTGCGTGACTCTTAAACTTCATGTGTATTATTCAACCACTTAATTATTCCCGACAATGCTGTTCTACTGGCAGCAGGGCCTCATAATAATACAAAAAAAAATTATTTACCAGGTTGGTCTAAAAAGTAACTAGACTTCCATAAATATTAAACGTACAGCCATATTAATTTTAGTACCTGCCCTGATAATTTGCTATTACTGGTGATACTATTTTAATCTGCAGATGGATAAAGGTCTTTAAATGTATTTAACTTGTAATTTGAATAGGTCAGTAATGAAAGGAGGCATTTTAGATTTGTTATGGAGTAAGGATTGGTAGATGTAAGTTAGACAGCCTACATGTACCTAGTAAAGACAGACAGCTCATCCCCTTTACATTGATCAATGAGGGTTTCTTTTAACTGATCTGAGGTTGTCTCATCTACAATAAAATTTTGTTGACCCATTTCTGTAGCGATTTAGCAACACTGTTATTTGTACACACGCATGGCACCAATAATTGCTAAAACTCAAGTAGGCTAGATGCTACATGTACATGTAGCAATGGACACCTTCACGGTTATATGTTAGATTTTTTCTAGGCCATTAAATGGTTCCAGATTGTTTTCATGAGCTGTTACATGTAGGCACTGAAACTTAGTTAGCCATTTAACCATCAGGGCAAAACCTGAATTGAGCTGTTAGGCAAAACTTGTTTGCAGTTAGGATGTTGGGACAAAGCGTTAAAATGCTTTGAAGGCCATTAACTAACCATTAACTATCTGTCAATTAGCCACTACATGTATATGTAGAAGTATTTCTACTCCCTCCTGGATGGGATCAATGCTAGTCCATCAGAGCCCGGTTACCCCTGCCATAAAATTCATTGCCACCCATTTACATTGTATAAATACGCTTAGCTGTACACCTACCACCATCGTAGCAGAAGTCATGTCATCAAAACCATTTGGCAAATGTATCTTGTAAAAAGTGTCTGCATCCAGTTCTGCAGCTTCTCCCAGCGTTAGACTCCTTTGAACATGTTTTGTCAGATATCTCCCGTAGCAGTGGAACTGTGCAAGTTTGTATTCCTTGAGGTCACGCAAAAAATGAGAAATGAATGACAAAAACAAGTTCAATTAGAGTAACAATTTGTGTCTAGAGAATACCCAATAAAGTCCTCTACCTCTCACACAGAGGGGTAAAGATTGTTCAAGAAATGTTACACAAATTGAAAAAATAATGGGCCAAAAAAGATGAGCAGTGCTAAGAAGAAGGGCCAGGCCAGCCAGGTCAGGCCCAAGACATCTGCTAATACCGGTAATTTGAGTTTTTTGGAACAACAATTTGATTTTCAACATATAAACTTTGAACTACAGTGTATCCACACTTTTTATGAAATGTCCACGGCACCCCTGTTTTTTTGCTGTATTTTTTACAACAGAAATCAGTCAAGTAGAAGAATTGTACAGCCCTGCAATTATCATGTCAGTAAGCACAAACATGTTCCTAGATGGAAAACTGGATATTACTCCTTTTTATCCTTTGTCTGTGCTAAATTAAAGTGCCAAAACTGAGTCTGAATGTAACCACCCAACCCACAGATCCATTTTGAACATTGATATTTGGGTACCATATGGATATGCTCCCTTTATCTTTCAGCTTCTTAAAAAACTGATTTTTGAATGCCTGCTTACTCAACTCAATTTCTATTTCATGACTGTCTTGCAGGTGGAGAAGGATACATGTATTTCCTGGACGTGCACATTCTCAAAACTGATCTTAATGCTAAACTATCAGTCCTGACCAAGAAAACCCACACCTGCACGTTGGGTTTTGTGCTGTCATCTCAATACAATTGCCCTTTAAGACCTTAATTAAGTGTTTGTAGTATAGATTATAGTTAGCTCTTGTTAACTGAGCAGGAGGTCTGTATGGGAGAATCTTGACTGAGGTTGTGAGTACTGACCGAACACAGTGAGGTCTGTACACACGGTCGAGGTCAAGATTCTCCCATACAGACTGACTAAGCTCAGTTAATAAGATATCTATTATATGGCAAACAATAACAATTTAATTCGGTTAATGTAACTGGTTTGTGCTAGCTAGCTGACATTTTGCTTGCAACAGCAATGAACTTAATTCTGCCAAAGTTTGCTCGTCCTCTTTACTTTTTATTTACATCAGGCTTTTTGACACTTCGATAGATAATATCATTAGAAGAAAATAGTCAATATTTTTGCATTTGAGTTAGCAACTTTTTCACCGCAAAAATGTAACTGATCTAGATGCAGGTCTAGATGGGAAAATCTAGACCGCTTTCAATATTGATTTCAGCCAATCAAATTCATGAATTCGGTAGTTCCCAGTCCTTGTGAGACACAGCCACATAATAAAATAGAATATAAACACTGATACATACATGTACATGTACACACTGTACTTGTACATGCAATATGATGCAACATATATGACATAAAAATAAATTAAATACATCATAAGCACATGTATACCTTGACAGAAAACAGGAAGTCTCCAGTATTCAGCAGCTTCTCTTGGTAGTAGGATTGTGGAAGACGAGTTTCATAAGTGTTCCACATAGAGAACAATGTGTTTGACCTTTGATCAAATTCAGAATAATAAACAGACAAATTAAAAACCAAGTATGACTGATAATTTGTATTCTTTATATGGCAATCCAAAATACACATGTACCTTGCGAACCTAACACAGCTTATAGGGCACAAAGAAACCCTTTTTTTACAACATTTGTCCCTGCACTAAGCACATTGAGTAGCCTAGATTTGAAGATTTTATAACGTTTCTGTGCGTTTTTATGAACGTTGTTAAGGTTTTCGTGCGCTAAGAACTATGGGTAAATGTACCAGTCGCCATCTTTTTTCCTAAGGAGGATTGAATAGACCTGTTTGTCCAGTTTGCTGGTTGTAAAAGGCTCTCGTATATTGCAATGCAAACCATTAAATTCCAAAAAAAAAAAAAAAAAAGCACCTACGTCACTATTTATTAAGTGTCATGGTATGAGTAGCACTGCTGGGATAATTGGAAACACTACACTCTATTAGTCAACAAACAAATATAATTTGAACGTCAAGAAAAGCCTGGCATAGTCAACAAAACATTCAAATAATGCTCTGGTTAGCCTGTTCATGGTTAGCTCTCTATTATGGATAATGAAATGGTAACATGATTTAGTTAAAAGAGGGGGGTGAATAGGTTTTCGGATCGACGGATTTGGCCTTAAAAACTGCACGGATTGTGGATTTTTGTGGTAAATCGAGCGGATTCGTGGATTTTGAAAACACAGTGGATCATGGATCAGCTATGAATTTTGGCAGGGATTCTGGATTGTGCCTGTCTTGATGTTCGGATCTTGGGTCCTAAACAAAATTTGGATCATAGATCTTTCTTCAGCTCCTTTGTCAGTATGTTAATGAGTTCATCCAAATTATTTCTTTTTTCGAACAAAGCTTATTTGAACTCAGCTGTGAGACTGTTATTGGAATTGTACTGTGTTACAGTCATCAAGCATGTTGCCTTCTTTACTACATTGTATTTGTGCGAAATTACTAGTAACAATGGCATTCACATTTACCTTTCCGGATGTAATTGTGGTTTCAGGTTTGAACAAAAATATTGGCGGATCGACAGATTTGGCGAAAAAAAGGGACGGATCCTCGGATTTCTATACCCATATTCACCCCCCTCTTAAAAAGTATACAGTCTGCAGTCTGTATTTTACCCTCAGTCTGCATTTTACCCCAAATCTGCAGTCTGCAGTCTGCAGTCTGAATTTTACACTGACCGCTTTCCAATTGCACAATCTCATAATGTGCAGAACATGTGCATACTAAGAGAGAGGCACTATCTTTTTTTAACATTATAATACAGTTAATAACAATAGTAATATCTTTATTTATCCTGATAAGAAAAAAAACGATCAGCTGAACCTAAGGGAGCAGCTGGTATTATCATGATCATAATTATAATGTATTATACACTTGTAGTTGTTTGTTTGTTTTTATTTTTAAAGTAGTATTCATACCCCCGAGCGAGAGGTTCTTCATCATTCTTCTTGATCTTCATCCCAGGCTCTGATTTCTTCTTTATGTATTTGATAAATCTGGAAAGTTCTTGTTCAAATGCCACCAACACCGGACTGATCTGTTTGTGATCTAAATTTGAGTAAGGATCAAGAATGAGGAACAGCTTTAATAAACATAAGTGAGGGACACTCGCCGTGCTCAAGTGTAAATCTGCGAATCTGAGTCCCTTCTCGTGTCAATGGCATCACTGACACACACGCTAGATCATGAACTTCAAAATTGTTGTGTTGTAAAAAAAAAATATTAAAGGTTGTCTTTAACATAATTATGGCAAACTTCGTCTGAAAATGAAAAGGACATTTTCCCAGCCATGGGTATAAAAAGAGCCTCGTTAGCTATTAACTAACAAGCTAAGGATGAATTGCCGTGATCCACCCTGTACAATCTCTACTGTATATGTGTACTTGAGCTCTCGATGATTAACCTACTTATACCTCCGGTACTTGTTCCAGCAGATTGCAGCACATTTCGTGCGCTTCCACCAGCAAAAGACTTCTTTAAATCTGCTTCGCTTTTCCCTGACCCTGGCCGTTCCATATTGGATAAAGATCTAGCCTTTATAACGTTATGACAACTTGGTCTTTCAGCTGAGTTTTGTATGTTGACAAGATGGACAAGACGCCATCTTGGACAATGCTCGCGTTTCTAAGGGCTAGGTAGCCTCTCCTCCTAGCAAATCATTATGCTGTGCGGGGATGGGGTAAGGCAGCCAAATCGCCCGAGTCTACCCCCGCGAAGTAAAATTTTAAGCCCCCACCAGCCAATGTTAGCATCAAAATTTCCAAGTTACCTTTTTATATTTTACCTCAAAACGAGTCTTCGTGCGAAAAAGGTGTTCCGCCTACTGGTTCATTTTCATGCAATGAAAGGTTTCGCTGGAAGACCCGTTTTTAAAACACGCCGTCTATGTATTTTCCTTCTAACAAGTATCATTTCTGGTCCCATCTGGCAATCGTTGTATGTCGGATCGATAGATCTTTGAAATTTTGTCAAAGGGGAGGAGGGGGCGGTGGCTGGTGAAATCCTGATCACCTTATCGCTTGGTCATAGCAACTGGGACGGTGTAGAAGGGCGTGAAATATTAGGGACTGTTAGTCTCCTTTACAGCGGTTATTTAATCGTCATGCAACGCTTGAAGTGTTGCCTGACGACTCAAGTAGCGGCTGCAGAGTAGACCATGTTGTAGTTTGGGTTTGTTCACTTGCACGCAGGTAGACCTAAGACACCGAGCGTGACACGAAGAACGAAGGGATGAAAAATCGCAGCGTGAGGGCCAGGGGGACAAGATCAAGAAAGCGCTTTCTAAAGATAACAGAAAAGAAACTAAGCGATTCCTATTTTCTATTAAGGGTTTCTTTGTAACATTTTAAACTTCAATATTTTAAAACAGCATCAATCTCCTCCAACTAATACAAAAGGCTTCAATTTTAAGATTGAGTGGACTTAAAGCCGTGACCAAACGGACCCGCAATTAGTCGCAAGTAGTCTCAAGTTGAACTTCTGTAGAGACTTCCGTTGGCTGCCCAAACAGACTCGCAAGTTTCCAAGCACATACACGTAAGTCGCAAAGAAACACATTTCAAGGCTACTGACTTTGTCTCACGCGGTCAAAATCCTGTATCATTGACTGGCTAATAGCTTCCTAAACAACTCGCGACTTGCGACTTGCGACTTGCAACTTGCAACTTGCGACTTGGGTTGAGTAGTCGACCAAACGGAGGGCAAGTCATCGTTAGTCAACGCAATTCCACGCAAGGCCTCGCTAACTCAAGTTTTCAACTTGCGCCTGCTTGGACTGGCGTCCGTTTGGCCAGGCCTTAACCCTTCTGTGTTTGCTGCGGGCCTCGTAAGTGAATCTGGCCATGATCAATAGGACAAATTTTGTAACGCACTACCTCTGTACATTCTGTTTTTATTCGCTCCATTTATAATTTCAAACATGAAACTATCATGACGAGCTTAGGTTTTGCAAATATCATCGTTTTGGTAAGTAAAAATACTGTCCTGAAAAACTGAAAATGCCTGTGATAAAGTACGTAAAAATCTGCTGTTATACTTCAACTCTTACTTTTCCCTTAGCAGAGCGGTATTTGAAAATACGCGGAGTAGAACCAGCGACAGCAACAAGAGCAAGTCACAAAATGAACCAAGGGATACATTGCCCAAATTTCCTCAAACTTAACTTGATATCACAGCTGCGTGATATCTTACACCGAGAGTTGAAAAATGGCCCTTGTTTCAGCGCTTGGATTTTTCTTGGAAAATCGGAAGGGTAGCTGAAAAGCCTTTGTTATTTCCGATTTTTCTAGCAACGATCAACACTACACTGCTACCCTTAAGACATAACAAACACTACCCCACCATAAACAAATTCTAAACCCAGGCTGGAGAACTGAAATTTGTGTACTGCATTCTTCGTACGAGCTATATTTCTTGAGCTAATATTTAGCTGCTTTTAAAATCGAAGACTGAGCTCACAGTTCGCAATGAATTCTCATTTTAGAGAATTTATTTCAATGGCTAATGCGAGATTTTTCAATAGCCGTGTGAGTTTTACCTTTGTTTTTATTTATCACCTCTATTTACATAAACTAATTAACAATTTAAAAAGATATAAAAAGAACAACGTCTAGAAATATTCATATTAAGACTAGGGTGGAACGTAAATGAGATCTAATTGAATTAAACTGTAAAAAGACATGTTTTCATTGTAATCTCCTTCACAAGTCAGTAAATGTTATATTGGTATTCCATATCTGCTGTATAACTCGACCTTTGACACTCCGCGTGGAAAAAAAACAAAACATGCGCTTTCCTAGTATATGCGTTCAACTATTCTCAGTACTCTAGCCGGTGTCATGTCGATCTTTCCTGGAAAATCCGGTTTCAGGAAAAAAAGACCACACGACTCTGCCAGCAGAGTGTTGTACCTACTCACCACTGTACATGCAGTCAGTATGCTCATGTTTTAGCACTTCCTTCAGCTATGGTAGTACTGCGCATGGCACAAGAAAGTTCCATTTCAGGTTCAAACCCGGGCTTGCACCACTCCACTATACAGAGCTCATAGATAACTCACCCCACCGTAGACAGATTCTTAACCCAGGTGAAAGACCTCGTGGAACAACTCAGAAGTTGAGTCCCAGGCTAATGATCAGAGAATTTGGTTAATTAGTAAGACCATAGTCTACTAACTATGGTAAGACGTGTAAACAGATCTAGGCGGGTTCGAGGGATTCGGTCAAACCCGCTCAATTGAAAAATAGGACATTATAACACGCTAACTTGGCCTCAGAATGCCGGAAATTCCATTTCCGAGGACCTCAATTTTAAACATTTTCCGGGGAATGATGCACCCGGAACATCCTACAGGGAATCCCCTTCTCTAAAACTGTATCTGCCAAGGAGCCCATCATGACGGGCTCCTGATCTGCCCCAGCAAAGAATTCACAATTCCATGTACTTATTATGGTTAGAAACTGGTAGCGACACTTCGCACTAAAACTCGAGTTTTCAGCTTCTCGGAAACATTAACCTAACGACGAAGTTGGATTTAACAAGGGCATCCGCATTGCTACTATTGCTGAAGGAAGTGCTCAATACTAGAGCACAGAATGGTACAGCAGTATGTAAATAAAAACAAATTTCTGCTGGCAGAGTCGGTGTAATCGCTCTCCTTCCTTTTGTTGGTTTTTCTAGGAAAGGTCTATGTAACTCTGTCAGCAATGCAGTGAAACAAGGTGAGGTCAAACCCACGTACGTGTAAAAATATCAAGATATCAAGTTAAAAAGGAGGAAACATTGGGAAATCTACAGATGGTATAAAAAGGCTTCGCTTATTTCAACCTGTATCCACACAGCTTTGCATCTGCTACAAGAAGAGAGAAGAAAGGAGGCTTTTTCACAAAAGAAAAATGGTGAGTTTAACTTTATTTGACGATAATTTTATTTCCCATTTGTGGGGAAGAAAATTCATTGCTGCTTCGTACATATACCTGCTGTGCCTTAACAATGCGAAAACGTTCCAGATTTTAGGGCCGATTTTAGCTTTGAATAGAACAAAGTTTACTAATTAATCACATTGCATTGAATTTAGAGTCGGAATCCAGACCCGTTTTATAACTGTTTAATACGGATTTTGTAAGATGGTAGCCGTTTAAATCCTTTCCCACAGTTTTTTGACTACTAATTAAACACCCATCAACTGTTAAGATGAGTAAGCTTAAACGTTTTTCTGCTTAACTTTCTCAACCAGGGTTTCAAGCTGTTGATTTTGTGCCTTGCTCTGTTGGCTGTCGCTGTTTCTGCCTCCTCCATCTGCAAATGCGGCGCAGCTGAGGAAAAGGTAAAATTAAAGTGTAACAGTGGAGCTTTTCTTTTCTTTATCACATAAGTTTTTAGCTCTTGACTGAAAAGGTGGCCCAATAAAACTAACGAAAACTGCCGTATTTCCCAGTGACGAATTTGTTCGTATCTAAGTGCACTTCGTTTGGAGATTAAAAGTTGCATGGCAGCAAACGTTTGTATTTCAGCTCAGTGTGATTTTTATTACCAACAAGGTTCTTTTGCTTTTTCTAAATAATATTGGCACAGAATGTTAGATGATCAGAAAATGTCCTAGTTTGACTCCAGATGCATTAGAGAGATTGACAGTAATTTGACACACTCATTTTTCGGCCTTTCCGGGTCATCTAGTCATATTCCATGAAAATAATTATCAGCTGTTACAGAATGTTAGAAATGATCAGGAAATGCTCTATTTTTACTCCAGATACATTAGAGAGATTGACAGTTATTCGACACGCTCATTTTTCGGTCTTTCGAAATAATTAGACATAATATGTCTGGATTTATGAAAGCAGTGTTAAAGAACAAGCGTTTTATTCTCGTCAGCGACTATCTCAACCTATCTCTTAAGTAGACGATTTCAAAGTTGAAAGGAATGTCATACTTTATTTAACAAAGCAGGTTAAAAGATGGCAGCAAAGGCTGATGTGGACCTGCTATGCGCAAATAAATGTTTACAAAATACAATGACTAGATAATTACAATTCACATTAATTTAAGCAAAAAGATATACAGATGTAGCAAATAACAAATAAAAAACCAAAATTGACATCTAAAAGTATATAAAATCATCAGTGTTCTTAAATGTACTGGTAAAACTACAACCAAAAGATATTCTACCAATATATTTAGAGTGCTTTACAAGATTTTCTTTAAACGATGCAAAGGAAGGTAGAGATGAGTTAAATATCATTTTTCGCTTTTCCGATTTTGTAGGTTGATCCGGTGTCAAAATACAGATTGAAGTTGAAGACAGATGACGGAAAGGAATATGAAGAAGACGTTCAAATTGACACTAAGAAGGAAACAGAAACTTTTCATGTGCCAAAGACTTCGCCTGATAACGAAGAGGCTGACGTAGTCCTTGACTTTAAGAAGGTTAGTGAGTATTGAGCACTAGCTTTGAATTACTATCGAGGTCAAGGGAGAGAGGGAGGGAGGGTAATACCAAGAAGGGAATATTAGGGGGAGAGGGCAGGGTAGGAGGCTCGCATGAAGAAGTGATGGATTCCTTGTGTTTACCCGTTGCTGAGGTTATTTTCAATGATACTGCTAGATGCAAGATACTGATAGATGCAATCACAACACCTCGCTTGACATGGCATGAGAATTATGGAAAGCATCGAGCAATACGTCAGTTTAAGAAGCTCAGTCAGAATATTTTGACTTACTTTGGTCACGTACCAAATCACCTTAAAATTGACGGAAACCTGAAGATAAACGTTTAATAAGATAGAAAAAAGCACTAAAGAGTTAATAATAAGCTTTAAAGGAACATGGATGGTTAAGGATAGGGAAGATTAACACGGATTGCAAACGACGAGCTTGAAACATTTAGGATAAAATATTCAAGTTGCGCAAACCGTCACTTGGCTCTTTTACCTTGTTGTACGAGTTATTTTCATATACCTGTGTGAAATGTCATCGTAGTGAAGAACCTTTTATAAAACACGTGCAAATAACTAATGCACTCGGACTTTTCTTTCTGCAGAATTATATGATGGTCCGTATGCCAAAGGCCAAAGCATGCTTTCTGAGTCAATCAACTGAAAATGCTCCAAAACCCGCTGACTTGGCCCGCCTTCTGGTAAGCTTGTATTGTTTTAAAATGAAGGTAATCAAAATAGGGCCATCTTTGCTATCGCCATTTTGTTTACATTTTGCCTTATATTACTTTACTACTTTGCGTAGAGAAGGCATTATGTTATGTAAATTTACTCCAAACAGTAACTAAAGCTTGTCAAACTTAGCTCATGGTAAAGTTTTTGCTCTTTGGGTGTAATATTAAAGGAGATATTGCCTTTCAAAAACTGCAAAATGTTTGGGTGGTTTTTATTTTGCATGGAAAATTTGAGTTTTTAAACCTGCATGGCACAAAAAGTATTTAAAATGACATCGCTTCCAAATTTCTTGGGGCAGCTAATTTTGCTTATGACCCTGTAAGATCCCCTTTTAAGATTAAAAGACATCTTATCTACAATCTTTCCCTTAATTCACTCTTGAGCAATAACATTAACTGCACCCGGATGGATGGTTTAATTTAGAACTGACAAAAGCCTTCCTTGTACGTATATAATATACTTGGCTTTGATCTAGTCCGTGGTCTCCTTTACCATGCCTGTAGATCAGAGTTTCTGCAGAAAAATGTTCCGTCGCATTAGTTGAAAAATTTCAGGTAATATCTATTAGAACTACCGTAGTTAAAAGAGGTCAGTCACGGTCCGGTTTTAGTTATTTTAGCCAGGGAAAAAAGTTACCCTTAAATTGAAAGAAGCATAAAAATAACAGTTTACTAAGATAGAAAAACACTTAAGAGATAATAATAAAACAGAAAGGGGCAAGGATAGTTAAGGATGGAGAAGATTAACATGGATTACAAACGACGAACTTGAAGATGTAAGAATAACTTTTCAAGATCCAGCTGCGCAAACCGTGACGTAGCTCCCTTAGAGGGTCACCTTTCTTTAATTATTTGCCAACAGGACAAAGACGCGGGATCGACGATAAAGCAAAATCGACCTGAACTGAAGTTCAAGGTTGTGGGGACCCTTGATGACAATGCACGTGGCAATCTGAATGACGAAATGGCGGATCTTTGTGCGAAGTTACCCATTAAAGTAGTTGTCAAGGAGGACAGGGCACCAACAGACCTAGCTTCGGACGACGCACCCGTAAAACGTAGGTGTAACAGTCGGAATATTGCAAATGAATACATGAGAGATCTTATATTTGAACTGTGGAGAAAGATATGAATACACGATTCAGTGACCATCGCAATTATACACACAAGTTAAGAAGTTGTGAGACTAAAGCCTGAAAAAAAAAACAACAACAACAAAGACAAAAAAACAGACTTGAATGGGATTCGAACCCATGACCTCTGCGATACTGGTGCAGTGCTCTACCAACTGAGCTATCAAGTCAGCTGGGAGCTGTTCACGTTGTGAGTTCGCAATACTAAATATTACACTCACAAAACGTGACCAGTTCCTACTGCTATGATCAATCATGTCTTCAGTTGGGATATTGTGCACCGATGTACACTCTTTCCTCTAATTTCCGTGTTAAGGAAGTTACCAGCATAGCTGTCAAAGCAGGTGTACGAGTTGAATTCGTCAAAACCCACAGGGCGGGTTACCTATCAATTCACATTCCAGCTCAGCAGTGGAGAGAAAAAAAAACGTAAAAGGTCAAAACAAGGCTCTCGGCGATTAACACTCACTAACTCGCACAATTTTCTAGACTAACTGAAATAAGCTTTTGTTTGTTGTTCCAGGAATCAGACGCGACTGTTATCAGAGTTGCTATTATAGAAGAACGTGTATTTTCATTATTTGCTGGTCCTATCGTGAGTGCACAACTTACTGCCATAAATAGATATCGTTTTTCTAAACAAGTGGTACTTGAGGGAGTAAATCAGTAGAAAACAATAAATGATCGAGTCCAATTTACAGTTGTTGTTAAAAATAGCTTTGAACTTAGGCAAAGAGATCAGAACATTTTAAGTCGCATTACAAAGTTTTATTTTAATTGTTTGTCAGAGAAAAGAAAGATTTTATTTTAGTTCTTTTACTAGCAGCTTTTTGCACGTGTCGCACATGTTTAATTGAGGTCGTTATCATAGTAACTTTGAAGTTAACCAAAGAGATCAATATACATTACATAGCTTTTATATTTTATTTTTTGTTTGAGGAAAATTGTTATAATTAAAAATTGTATGTGCCTTAATCATATGATTATATTTCAAATACGAATACTAAATTAAGTAAAGTTAATAAAGCCTCTTTATGTACCACATTACCTAGAGTACCTATATTTCTTGATGATATACCGGTATTTGTTACTGGGGTTTGATTACTGGAGACCACCAGGTCTCGGAGGTTTCACCCTATAGCGTTCTTTGCCTTTTCTTCCTATAGCTTCAAAAACGAAAAAAACAAGTTCTGTAAGCTTTCCTTGGTATACCCGGTTCCAAAAAACATTCCCCTACCTCCCCCCCCCCCCCCCCCCACCCACTCCACCCTACGTAAGAAGGCACTCCCACTTACAATATACCAGTGCAGGACGTAAAACTTATTTGTCATGCATGAACGTAGGGTTCCCTGTACACCCACTAGCCCAGGGGACTGAGGGGGCGTCCATATGAAAAGGCCGGGGATGCTCGTCATCTGGCTTAGGTGTGTAAATCGAAATTGCGTGGTCTCGCTTAGCGTGTTCGATCAGGACGAAACGACACTATTTTTAACTGTCAAAATATATTTTTGGTTGCACTGGAAGGGAGATAATAATTAAAAATCCGCTCTAATTTCCTTTTTTTGGCTCGATTTCCACCGGTTTTTTCGAGTTCAGTCTACTAGCGCGGGCTTCTTTCCTAGCTGAACAGAGGCTTAGGTTGGGCTCTTTTGGGGGTTGAACCCAAATTTTCCGACGAGCAGAGGCACAGGGTTTCTAAACTACGAGTAGTCCCTCTTTCGCTTAGTTCGTTGAGCGAGACTATAAATGGCCGCGTGAAATTCTGAGGGCGCTTCTCGCCCCCAGAAGTTCGCGCGGCCATTTTGTTTTCGCGGTTTTTTTTCGCGTAACGCACGACGGACTAAGCAAAACAGGGACTACAAGCAGTCTACAGGGTTTCCTTCACAGCAGTTATTTCAATCATCACGCAACGCTTGAAGTGTTGCGCGACGACTCAAGTATAGCGACTGCAGAGTAGAGTACAATTAAGAATTGGTTCACGCGTAGCGTGCGTATATCGAGGTATGGATGCACGCGGGAACTTTGGAGAGCACGAATGAAGCGTAAGAGCTGCTCGTGGCGATAGCCGATAACAACTCTAGCATCTTGACTACTCTCCAAACTTCCCAGTTGCATCCATAACTCGATATACGCACAGCTAAAAGCATGAACCAATTCCTTTACAACATGGCGACAACAACTTGGGCGCTAAAACATGTTTTATTTGCGATTGACTACAAAGTTCTCACAATGCACGGTGAAGGAAAACAACGGTCATTAGGATCCTAAAACGCCACAATCAGTTGATAAAAGGTTGAACGAAACTGCTTAACCTGGTTTCTGAAATTGCCAATGAAATATTCGCTTCTTCGAATTAATTATAATGAAAATGTAGGCCGAACAAGGTCAAATATACTCGATGAAAATGTAGACAAACAAAGTCGAAATACTCGCGTTTAAATAAACATCTTAGCTTGGCAAAAGTCAAAGGCTCAAAGTAGAGTTTGGATTGTTCAGAATAATCTCCATATTGCCGAAACTTAAGCAAAAGGAAATTGTACTAAACTCGACGGAAATTTTGCAGCTAAATTGAAACTGCACACGTCATGTTATATACGCAGGGCCCTGCGGATATAGATATTTAGTTCGGGATGGCTCAATAGGAATTTGATAGCACTAGCGTGCACGATATGTTATAATTATGATTTGGGTTTGTTCACTTCCACGCAGGTAGAAACAAGTACACCGAGCGTCACGCAAAAAACGAAGGGATGAAAAATCGCAGCGTGAGGGCCAAGAGGGCAAGATCAAGAAAGCGCTTTCTAAACATAACAGAAAAGAAACTAAGCGATACTTATTTTCTATTAAGTGTTTCTTTGTCACATTTTTATCCTGACTGAATATTTTCAAACAGCATCAATCTCCTCAAACTAATTAAAGGCTTCTCGAGGCTTCAGTGTTTTAAGATTGAGTGGACTTAAAGCCCTGGCCAAACAAACTCCCTAGTCCCAAGTAGCCTCAAGTTGAACTTGTGTGGAGACTTGCGTTGGGTGGCCAAACAGACTCGGGAGTTTCCAAGCACATACACGCAAGTCGCAAAAAACACATTTCAAGGCTACTAGCTTTGTCTCACGCGGCCAAAATCCTGTATCATTGGTCGGCTAATAGGTTGCTAAACAACTTGCGTTGACTTGGATTGGGTGATCCACCGAAGTAAGGGCAAGTCAACGCTAGTCAACGCAACTCCTCGCAAGGCCTGGCTAACTCAAGTTTTCAACTTGCGCCTACTTGGACTGGAGTCCGTTTAGCCAGGGCTTAACCCTTCTGTCTTTGCTGCGGTCTTCGTAAGTAATTGTGGGCATTGTTAGTAGGATAAATTTTGTAGCGTGCTACCTTCGTATATTCTGTTTTTATCCGCTCTATTTATTGCTTCAAACATGAAACTATTATGACGAACTTACTTTTTGCAAATATGAATCTTTTTGGTAAGTAAAAATACCGTTTTGAGAAACCGAAAATGCATGTGACAAAGCAAGTAAAATTCTGCCGTTATACCTCAACTGTTACCTTTCCTCAGCAGAGCCGTATTTGACAATACGCGGAGTAGAAGCAGTATTTGAGAATACGCAAAGTAGAAGCAGCGACAGCAAAAAAGCAGGTCACAAAATGAACCATGGGAAGGCTTGCCTATATTTCCTCAAACTTAACTGGATATCTCAGCTGCGTGATATCTTAGACCGAGAGTTGACAAGTGGCCCTTGTTTCAGCGCGTGAATTTTTCTTGGAAAATCGGAAGGGTAGCTGAAAAGACTTCGTTATTCCCGGTTTTTGTAACAACGATAAAAACTACACTACTACCCTTGAGGGATTACGAACCCTACTCCACCATAAACAGATTCTAAACCCAGGCTGGAGAACTGAAATTTGTGTACTGGATTCTTCGTAACAACTGTATTTCTTGAGCTAAAATTTAGCTGCTTTTAAAATCGAAGACCGAGTTCACAGTTGGCAATGAATTCTGATTTTAGCGGCTGCAGAGTAGAATACAATTAAAATTTGGGTTTGTTTACTTGCAAGCAGGTAGAACAAGTACACCGAGCCTGACGCGAACAACGAAGGGATGACAAATCGCAGCGTGAGGGCCAAGAAGGCAAGATCAAGAAAGCGCTTTCTAAAGATAACAGAAAAGAAACTAAGCGATACCGAATTTCTGTCAAGAGGTTTCTTTCTAACATTTTTAACTTGAGTATTTTAAAGCAGCATCAATCTTCTCAAACCAATACAAGGCTTCTCGAGGCTTCGATTTTATGATTGAGTGGACTTAAAGCCCTGGCCAGACGGACTCATAAATTAGTCATTAGTAGCTAACCTCAAGTTGAACTTGTGTAGAGACTTGCGTTGGGTGGCCAAACAGAGTCGCAAGTTTCCAAGCACATACACGCAAGTCGTAAAGAAACACATTTCAAGAGGCTACTGCCTTTGTCTCACGTGGCCAAAATCCTGTATCATCGGCCGGCTAATAGGTTTCTAAACAACTCGTGTTGACTTGGATTGGGTGGTCGACCAAAGAGAGGGCAAGTCAACGCTAATCAACACAACTCCACGCAAGGCCTGGCTAACTCAAGTTTTCAACTTGCGCCTACTTGGACTGGAGTCCGTTTGGCCAGAGCCTAACCCTTCTGTGTTTGCTGTGGGCTTCGTAAGTAAATCTGGGCATTGTCAGTAGGATAAATTTTGTAGCGTGCTACCTTCGTATATTCTGTTTTTATTCGCTCTATTTATTGCCTCAAACATAAAGCTATCATGACGAACTTACTTTGTGCAAATATGAATCTTTTTGGTAAATTAAAATACCGTTCTGAGAAACTGAAAATGCATGTGATAAAGAAAGTAAAAATCTACTGTTATTTTTCAACTGTTACTTTCTCCTTAGCAGAGCCGTATTTCAAAGTACGCGGAGTAGAAGCAGCGACAGAAAAAAAAAGCAGGTCACAAAATGAACCATGCGAAGGCTTGCCGATATTTCCTCAAACTTAACTTGATATCTCGGCTGCGTGATATCTTACACCGGGAGTTGACAAGTGGCCCTTGTTTCAGCGCTTGAATTTTTCTTGGAAAATTGGGAGGGTAGCTGAAAAGCCTTGCTTTTTTCCGATTTTACTAGCAACGATGAAAAGTACACTACTACCCTTGAGACATTACGAACCCTACCCCACCTTAAACAGATTTTAAACCCAGATTCGAGAACTCACATTTTTGGCATTGAATTCTTCGCAAGAACTTTACTTCTTGAGCTAAAATTTAGCTGCTTTTAAAATCGAAGACAGAGTTCACAGTTAGCAATGAATTCTCATTTTAGCGGAATTATTTAAATGGCTCATGCGAGATTTCTCAGTAGCAGCATGACTTTTTCATTTGTTTTTATTTATCACCTCCATTTACGTGAACTAATTAATAATTTAGAAGGATATCAAAACAATAACGCCTGGGAATATTCAGGAAGATGAGATCCAATAAGTGAAACCGTAAAAAGACATGTTTTCATTGTACTCTCCTTCACAAGTCAGTAAATGTTGTATTGGTATTCCATATCTGCTGTATAACTCGACCTTTGACACTGCACGTGGGAAAAAAACAAAACATGCGCTTTCCTAGTATATGCGTTCAACTATTCTCAGTACTCTAGCCGGTGTCATGTCGATCTTTCCTGGAAAATCCGGTTTCAGGAAAAAGAGATCACACGACTCTGCCAGCAGAGTGTTGTATCTACTCACCACTGTACATGCAGTCAGTATGCTCATGTTTTAGCACTTTCTTCAGCTATGGTAGTACTGCGCATGGCACAAGAAAGTTCCATTTCAGGTTCGAACCCGGGCGTGCACCACTCCACTATACAGAGCTCATAGATAACTCACCCCACCGTAGACAGATTCTTAACCCAGGTGAAAGACCTCGTGGAACAACTCAGAAGTTGAGTCCCAGGCTAATGATCAGAGAATTTGGTTAATTAGTAAGACCATAGTCTACTAACTATGGTAAGACGTGTAAACAGATCTAGGCGGGTTCGAGGGATTCGGTCAAACCCGCTAAATTAAAAAAAATAGGACATTATAACACGCTAACTTGGCCTCAGAATGCCGGAAATTCCATTTCCGAGGACCTCAATTTTAAACATTTTCCGGGGAATGATGCACCCGGAACATCCTGCAGGGAATCCCCTTCTCTAAAACTGTATCTGCCAAGGAGCCCATCATGACGGGCTCCTGATCTGCCCCAGCAAAGAATTCACAATTCCATGTACTTATTATGGTTAGAAAATGTGTAGCGACACTTCGCACTAAAACTCGAGTTTTCAGCTTCTCGGAAACATTAACCTAACGACGAAGTTGGATTTAACAAGGGCTTGCGCATTGCTACTATTGCTGAAGGAAGTACTCAATACTAGAGCACAGAATGGTACAGCAGTATGTGAATAAAAACAAATTTCTGCTGGCAGAGTCGGTGTAATCGCTCTCCTTCCTTTTGTTGGTTTTTCTAGGAAAGATCTCTGTAACTCTGTCAGCAATGCAGTGAAACAAGGTGAGGTCAAACCCACGTACGTGTAAAAATATCAAGATATCAAGTTAAAAAGGAGGAAACATTGGGAAATCTACAGATGGTATAAAAAGGCTTCGCTTATTTCAACCTGTATCCACACAGCTTTGCATCTGCTACAAGAAGAGAGAAGAAAGGAGGCTTTTTCACAAAAGAAAAATGGTGAGTTTAACTTTATTTGACGATAATTTTATTTCCCATTTGTGGGGAAGAAAATTCATTGCTGCTTCGTACATATACCTGCTGTGCCTTAACAATGCGAAAACGTTCCAGATTTTAGGGCCGATTTTAGCTTTGAATAGAACAAAGTTTACTAATTAATCACATTGCATTGAATTTAGAGTCGGAATCCAGACCCGTTTTATAACTGTTTAATACGGATTTTGTAAGATGGTAGCCGTTTAAATCCTTTCCCACAGTTTTTTGACTACTAATTAAACACCCATCAACTGTTAAGATGAGTAAGCTTAAACGTTTTTCTGCTTAACTTTCTCAACCAGGGTTTCAAGCTGTTGATTTTGTGCCTTGCTCTGTTGGCTGTCGCTGTTTCTGCCTCCTCCATCTGCAAATGCGGCGCAGCTGAGGAAAAGGTAAAATTAAAGTGTAACAGTGGAGCTTTTCTTTTCTTTATCACATAAGTTTTTAGCTCTTGACTGAAAAGGTGGCCCAATAAAACTAACGAAAACTGCCGTATTTCCCAGTGACGAATTTGTTCGTATCTAAGTGCACTTCGTTTGGAGATTAAAAGTTGCATGGCAGCAAACGTTTGTATTTCAGCTCAGTGTGATTTTTATTACCAACAAGGTTCTTTTGCTTTTTCTAAATAATATTGGCACAGAATGTTAGATGATCAGAAAATGTCCTAGTTTGACTCCAGATGCATTAGAGAGATTGACAGTAATTTGACATGCTCATTTTTCGGCCTTTCCGGGTCATCTAGTCATATTCCATGAGAATAATTATCAGCTGTTACAGAATGTTAGAAATGATCAGGAAATGCTCTATTTTTACTCCAGATACATTAGAGAGATTGACAGTTATTCGACACGCTCATTTTTCGGTCTTTCCAAATAATTAGACATAATATATCTGGATTTATGAAAGCAGTGTTAAAGAACAAGCGTTTTATTCTCGTCAGCGACTATCTCAACCTATCTCTTAAGTAGACGATTTCAAAGTTGAAAGGAATGTCATACTTTATTTAACAAAGCAGGTTAAAAGATGGCAGCAAAGGCTGATGTGGACCTGCTATGCGCAAATAAATGTTTACAAAATACACTAACTAGATAATTACAATTCACATTAATTTAAGCAAAAAGATATACAGATGTAGCAAATAACAAATAAAAAACCAAAATTGACATCTAAAAGTATATAAAATCATCAGTGTTCTTAAATGTACTGGTAAAACTACAACCAAAAGATATTCTACCAATATATTTAGAGTGCTTTACAAGATTTTCTTTAAACGATGCAAAGGAAGGTAGAGATGAGTTAAATATCATTTTTCGCTTTTCCGATTTTGTAGGTTGATCCGGTGTCAAAATACAGATTGAAGTTGAAGACAGATGACGGAAAGGAATATGAAGAAGACGTTCAAATTGACACTAAGAAGGAAACAGAAACTTTTCATGTGCCAAAGACTTCGCCTGATAACGAAGAGGCTGACGTAGTCCTTGACTTTAAGAAGGTTAGTGAGTATTGAGCACTAGCTTTGAATTACTATCGAGGTCAAGGGAGAGAGGGAGGGAGGGTAATACCAAGAAGGGAATATTAGGGGGAGAGGGCAGGGTAGGAGGCTCGCATGAAGAAGTGATGGATTCCTTGTGTTTACCCGTTGCTGAGGTTATTTTCAATGATACTGCTAGATGCAAGATACTGATAGATGCAATCACAACACCTCGCTTGACATGGCATGAGAATTATGGAAAGCATCGAGCAATACATCAGTTTAAGAAGCTCAGTCAGAATATTTTGACTTACTTTGGTCACGTACCAAATCACCTTAAAATTGACGGAAACCTGAAGATAAACGTTTACTAAGATAGAAAAAAGCACTAAAGAGTTAATAATAAGCTTTAAAGGAATATGGATGGTTAAGGATAGGGAAGATTAACACGGATTGCAAACGACGAGCTCGAAACATTTAGGATAAAATATTCAAGTTGCGCAAACCGTCACTTGGCTCTTTTACCTTGTTGTACGAGTTATTTTCATATACCTGTGTGAAATGTCATCGTAGTGAAGAACCTTTTATAAAACACGTGCAAATAACTAATGCACTCGGACTTTTCTTTCTGCAGAATTATATGATGGTCCGTATGCCAAAGGCCAAAGCATGCTTTCTGAGTCAATCAACTGAAAATGCTCCAAAACCCGCTGATTTGGCCCGCCTTCTGGTAAGCTTGTATTGTTTTAAAATGAAGGTAATCAAAATAGGGCCATCTTCGCTATCGCCATTTTGTTTACATTTTGCCTTATATTACTTTACTACTTTGCGTAGGGAAGGCATTATGTTATGTAAATTGACTCCAAACAGTAACTAAAGCTTGTCAAACTTAGCTCATGGTAAAGTTTTTGCTCTTTGGGTGTAATATTAAAGGAGATATTGCCTTTCAAAAACTGCAAAATGTTTGGGTGGTTTTTATTTTGCATGGAAAATTTGAGTTTTTAAACCTGCATGGCACAAAAAGTATTTAAAATGACATCGCTTCCAAATTTCTTGGGGCAACTAATTTTGCTTATGACCCTGTAAGATTCCCTTTTAAGATTAAAAGACATCTTATCTACAATCTTTCCCTTAATTCACTCTTGAGCAATAATATTAACTGCACCATGGTTTAATTTAGAACTGACAAAAGCCTTCCTTGTACGTATATAATATACTTGGCTTTGATCTAGTCTATGGTCTCCTTTACCATGCCCGCAGATCAGAGTTTCTGCAGAAAAATGTTCCGTCGCATTAGTTGAAAAATTTCAGCTAATATCTATTAGAACTACCGTAGTTAAAAGAGGTCAGTCACGGTCCGGTTTTAGTTATTTTAGCCACGGAAAAAAGTTACCCTTAACTTGAAAGAAGCATAAAAATAACAGTTTACTAAGATAGAAAAACACCTAAGAGATAATAATAAAACAGAAAGGAGCAAGGATAGTTAAGGATGGAAAAGATTAACACGGATTACAAACGACGAACTTGAAGATGTAAGAATAACTTTTCAAGATCCAGCTGCGCAAACCGTGACGTAGCTTCCTTAGAGGGTCATCTTTCTTTAATCATTTCCCAACAGGACAAAGACGCGGGATCGACGATAAAGCAAAATCGACCTGAACTGAAGTTCAAGGTTGTGGGGACCCTTGATGACAATGCACGTGGCAATCTGAATGACGAAATGGCGGATCTGTGCGCGAAGCTAGCCATTAAAGTAGTTGTCAAGGAGGACAGGGCACCAACAGACCTAGCTTCGGACAACGCACCCGTAAAACGTAGGTGTAACAGTCGGAATATTGCAAATGAATACATGAGAGATCTTATATTTGAACTGTGGAGAAAGATATGAATACACGATTCAGTGACCATCGCAATTATACACACAAGTTAAGAAGTTGTGAGACTAAAGCCTGAAAAACAAAACAACAACAACAACAAGACAAAAAAACAGACTTGAATGGGATTCGAACCCATGACCTCTGCGATACTGGTGCAGTGCTCTACCAACTGAGCTATCAAGTCAACTAGGAGCTGTTCACGTTGTGAGTTCGCAATACTAAATATTACACTCACAAAACGTGACCAGCTCCTA
The DNA here is from genome assembly GCF_042242905.1 of Orbicella faveolata. Taxonomy (NCBI): domain Eukaryota; kingdom Metazoa; phylum Cnidaria; class Anthozoa; order Scleractinia; family Merulinidae; genus Orbicella; species Orbicella faveolata. Next base: position 9,334,274 of record NW_028301569.1, on the reverse strand, counting down.
CTGCTATGATCAATGATGTCTTCAGTTGGGATATTGTGCACCGATGTACACTCTTTCCTCTAATTTCCGTGTTAAGGAAGTGACCAGCATAGCTGTCAAAGCAGGTGTACGAGTTGAATTCGTCAAAACCCACAGGCCGGGTTACCTATCAATTCACATTCCAGCTCAGCAGTGGAGAGAAAAAAAAACGTAAAAAGTCAAAACAAGGCTCTCGGCGATTAACACTCACTAACTCGCACAATTTTCTAGATTAACTGAAATAAGCTTTTGTTTGTTGTTCCAGGAATCAGACGCGACTGTTATCAGAGTTGCTATTATAGAAGAACGTGTGTTTTCATTATTTGCTGGTCCTATCGTGAGTGCACAACTTACTGCCATAAATAGATGTCGTTTTCCTAAACAAGTGGTACTTGAGGGAGTAAATCAGTAGAAAACAATAAATGATCGTGTCTAATTTACAGTTGTTGTTAAAAATAGCTTTGAACTTAGGCAAAGAGATCAGAACATTTTAAGTCGCATTACAAAGTTTTATTTTAATTGTTTGTCAGAGAAAAGAAAGATTTTATTTTAGTTCTTTTACTAGCAGCTTTTTTGCACGTGTCGAACATGTTTAATTGAATTCAATGGTAACTTTGAAGTTAAAAAAAGAGATCAATATAGTTTAAGTCGCATTACAAAGCTTTTATACTTTATTTTTTGTTTGAGGAAAATTGTTATAATTAAAAATTGTATGTGCCTTAATTATATGATTATATTTCAAATACGAATACTAAATTAAGTAAAGTTAATAAAGCCTCTTTATTTACCACATTACCTAGAGTACCTATATTTCTTGATGATATACCGGTATTTGTTACTGGGGTTTGATTACTGGAGACCACCAGGTCTCGGAGGTTTCACCCTATAGCGTTCTTTGCTTTTTCTTCCTATAGCTTCAAAAACGAAAAAAACAAGTTCTGTACGTTTTTCGTGGTATACCCGGTTCCAAAAAACATTCCCCTACCCCCCCCCCCCCCACACACACACACACACACCCACTCCATCCTCCGTAAGAAGGCACTCCCACTTACAATATACCAGTGCAGGACGTAAAACTTATTTGTCATGCATGAACGTAGGGTTCCCTGTACACCCACTAGCCCAGGGGACTGAGGGGGCTCCCATATGAAAAGGCCGGGGATGCTCGTCATCTGGCTTAGGTGTATAAATCGAAATTGCGTGGTCTCGCTAAGGGTGTCCGATCAGGACGAAACGACACTATTTTTAACTGTCAAAATATATTTTTGGTTGCACTGGAAGGGAGATAATAATTAAAAATCCGCTCTAATTTCCATTTGTGGCTCGATTTCCACCGGTTTTTTCGAGTCCAGTCTAGTAGCGCGGGCTTCTTTCCTAGCTGAACAGAGGCTTAGGTTGGGCTCTTTTGGGGGTTGAACCCAAATTTTCCGACGAGCAGAGGCACAGGGTTTCTAAACTACGAGTAGTCCCTCTTTCGCTTAGTTCGTTGAGCGAGACTATAAATGGCCGCGTGAAATTCTGAGGGCGCTTCCCGCCCCCAGAAGTTCGCGCGGCCATTTTGTTTTCGCGGTTTTTTTTCGCGTAACGCACGACGGACTAAGCAAAACAGGGACTACAAGCAGTCTACAGGGTTTCCTTCACAGCAGTTATTTCGATCATCACGCAGCGCTTGAAGTGTTGCGCGACGACTCAAGTATAGCGACTGCAGAGTAGAGTACAATTAAGAATTGGTTCACGCGTAGCGTGCGTATATCGAGGTATGGATGCACGCGGGAACTTTGGAGAGCACGAATGAAGCGTAAGAGCTGCTCGTGGCGATAGCCGATAACAACTCTAGCATCTTGACTACTCTCCAAACTTCCCAGTTGCATCCATAACTCGATATACGCACAGCTAAAAGCATGAACCAATTCCTTTATAACATGGCGACAACAACTTGGGCGCTAAAACATGTTTTATTTGCGATTGACTACAAAGTTCTCACAATGCACGGTGAAGGAAAACAACGGTCATTAGGATCCTAAAACGCCACAATCAGGTGATAAAAGGTTGAACGAAACTGCTTAACCTGGTTTCTAAAATTGCCAATGAAAAATTCGCTTCTTCGAATTAATTATAATGAAAATGTAGGCCGAACAAAGTCAAATATACTCGATGAAAATGTAGACAAACAAAGTCGAAATACTCACGTTTAAATAAACATCTTAGCTTGGCAAAAGTCAAAGGCTCAAAGTAGAGTTTGGATTGTTCAGAATAATCTCCATATTGCCGAAACTTAAGCAAAAGGAAATTGTACTAAACTCGACGGAAATTTTGCAGCTAAATTGAAACTGCACACGTCATGTTATATACGCAGGGCCCTGCGGATATAGATATTTAGTTCGGGATGGCTCAATAGGAATTTGATAGCACTAGCGTGCACGATATGTTATAATTATGATTTGGGTTTGTTCACTTCCACGCAGGTAGAAACAAGTACACCGAGCGTCACGCAAAAAACGAAGGGATGAAAAATCGCAGCGTGAGGGCCAAGAGGGCAAGATCAAGAAAGCGCTTTCTAAACATAACAGAAAAGAAACTAAGCGATACTTATTTTCTATTAAGTGTTTCTTTGTCACATTTTTATCCTGACTGAATATTTTCAAACAGCATCAATCTCCTCAAACTAATTAAAGGCTTCTCGAGGCTTCAGTGTTTTAAGATTGAGTGGACTTAAAGCCCTGGCCAAACAAACTCCCTAGTCCCAAGTAGCCTCAAGTTGAACTTGTGTGGAGACTTGCGTTGGGTGGCCAAACAGACTCGGGAGTTTCCAAGCACATACACGCAAGTCGTAAAGAAACACATTTCAAGAGGCTACTGCCTTTGTCTCACGTGGCCAAAATCCTGTATCATCGGCCGGCTAATAGGTTTCTAAACAACTCGTGTTGACTTGGATTGGGTGGTCGACCAAAGAGAGGGCAAGTCAACGCTAATCAACACAACTCCACGCAAGGCCTGGCTAACTCAAGTTTTCAACTTGCGCCTACTTGGACTGGAGTCCGTTTGGCCAGAGCCTAACCCTTCTGTGTTTGCTGTGGGCTTCGTAAGTAAATCTGGGCATTGTCAGTAGGATAAATTTTGTAGCGTGCTACCTTCGTATATTCTGTTTTTATTCGCTCTATTTATTGCCTCAAACATAAAACTATCGTGACGAACTTACTTTGTGCAAATATGAATCTTTTTGGTAAATTAAAATACCGTTCTGAGAAACTGAAAATGCATGTGATAAAGAAAGTAAAAATCTACTGTTATTTTTCAACTGTTACTTTCTCCTTAGCAGAGCCGTATTTCAAAGTACGCGGAGTAGAAGCAGCGACAGAAAAAAAAAAAGCAGGTCACAAAATGAACCATGCGAAGGCTTGCCGATATTTTCTCAAACTTAACTTGATATCTCGGCTGCGTGATATCTTACACCGGGAGTTGACAAGTGGCCCTTGTTTCAGAGCTTGAATTTTTCTTGGAAAATTGGGAGGGTAGCTGAAGAGCCTTGCTTTTTTCCGATTTTACTAGCAACGATCAAAAGTACACTACTACCCTTGAGACATTACGAACCCTACCCCACCTTAAACAGATTTGAAACCCAGATTGGAGAACTCACATTTTTGGCATTGAATTCTTCGCAAGAACTTTACTTCTTGAGCTAAAATTTAGCTGCTTTTAAAATCGAAGACAGAGTTCACAGTTGGCAACGAATTCTCATTTTGGTGGATTTATTTAAATGACTCATGCGAGATTTCTCAATAGCAGCATGACTTTTTCATTTGTTTTTATTTATCACCTCCATTTACTTGAACTAATTAATAATTTAGAAGGATATCAAAACAATAACGTCTAGGAATATTCAGGGAGGTGAGATCCAATAAGTGAAACCGTAAAAAGACATGTTTTCATTGTACTCTCCTTCACAAGTCAGTAAATGTTATATTGACATTCCATATCTGCTGTATAATTTCACCTTTGACACTGCACGTGGGAAACAAAACAAAACATGCGCTTTCCTAGAATATGCGTTCAACTATTCTTAGAACTCTAGCCGGTGTCATGTCGATCTTTCCTGGAAAATCGGGTTTGAGGGAAAAAAGATCATACGACTCTGCTAGCAGAGTGTTGCATATACTCACTACTGTATACATGCAGTTATGCTCATGTTTTAGCACTTCCTTCAGCTATGGTAGTACTGCGCATGGCACAAGAAAGTTCCATTTCAGGTTCAAACGCGGACTTGCACCACTCCACTGTACAGAGCTGATAGATGACACCCCACCGTAGACAGATTCTTAACCCAGGTGAAAGACCTCGTGGAACAACTCAGAAGTTGAGTTCCAGGCTAATGATCAGAGAATTTGGTTAATTGGTAAGACCATAGTCTACTAACTATGGTAAGACATGTAAACAGATCTAGGCGGGTTCGAGGGATTCGGTCAAACACGCTCAATTAAAAAATAGGACATTATAACACGCTAACTTGGCCTCAGAATGCCGGAAATTCCATTTCCGAGGAACTCAATTTTAAACATTTTCCGGGAAATGATGCCCCGAGACATCCTACAGGGAATCCCCTTCTCTAAAACTGTATCTGCCGAGGAGCCCATTATGATGGGCTCCTGATCTGTGCCAGCAAAAAATTCACCATTCCATGAACTTGCTATGTTTGAAAAAAGTGTGGCGACATTTCGCAGTAAAATTCGGGTTTTCAGCTTCTCGGAAACATTAACCTAACGATGAAGTTGGATTTAACTAGGGCATGCGCAGTGCTACTATAAGTCAAGGAAGTGCTCAATACTAGAGCACAGAATAGTACAGCAGTATGTGAATAAAAACAAATTTCTGCTGGCAGAGTCGGTGTAATCGCTCTCCTTCCTTTTGTCGGTTTTTCTAGGAAAGATCTATGCAACTCTGTCAGCAATGCAGTGAAACAAGGTGAGGTCAAACCCACGTACGTGTAAAAATATCAAGATATCAAGTTTAAAATGAGGAAACACTGGGAAATCTTCAGATGGTATAAAAAGGCTTCGCTTATTTCAACCTGTATCCACACAGCTTTCCATCTGCTACAAGAAGAGAGAAGACAGGAAGCTTTTTCACAACAGGAAAATGGTGAATTTACTTTTGATGATAATTTTATTTCCCATTTGTGGAGAAGAAAATTCATTGCTGCTTCGTACATATACCTGCTGTGATAACAATGCGAAAAAGTTCCAGATTTTAGGGCCGATTTTAGCTTTGAATGGAACAAAGTTTACTAATTAATCGCGTTGCATTGAATTTAGAGAGAATCCAGACCCGTTTTATGATTGTTTAATACGAATTTTGTAAGACGGTAGCAGTTTTAATCCTTTCCCACAGTTTTTTGCCTTCTAATTTAAGACTCATTCACTATTAAAAAGAGTAAGCTTCAACTTTTTTCTACTTAACTGTCTTAACCAGGGTTTCAAGCTGTTGATTTTGTGCCTTGCTCTCTTGACTGTCGCTGTTTCTGCCTCCTCCATCTGCAAATGCGGCGCAGCTGAGGAAAAGGTAAAATTAAAGTGTAACAGTGGAGTTTTTCTTTTCTTTATCACATAAGTTTTTAGTTCTTGACTGAAAAGGTGGCCCAATAAAACTAACGAAAACTACTGTATTTTCCAGTGACGAATTTGTTCGTATCTAAGTGCACATCGTTTCGAGATTAATAGTTGCATGGCGGCAAACGTTTGTATTTCAGCTCAGTGTGATTTTTATTACCAAGAAGGTTCTTTTCCTTTTTCTAAATAATATTGGCACAGAATGTAAGAAATGATCAGAAGAATGTTCTAGTTTGACTCCAGATGCATTAGAGAGATTGACAGTAATTTGACATGCTCATTTTTCGGCCTTTGCGGGTCATCCAGTCATATTCCATGAAAATAATTATCAGCTGTTACAGAATGTTAGAAATTAAATGATCAGGAAATGCTCTATTTTTACTCCAGATACATTAGAGAGATTGACAGTTATTCGACGCGCTCATTTTTCGGTCTTTCGAAATAATTAGAGATAATATGTCTGGATTTATGAAAGCAGTGTTAAAGAACAAGCGTTTTATTTTCGTCAGCGACTATCTCAACCTATCTCTTAAGTAGACGATTTCAAAGTTGAAAGGAATGTCATTCTTCAGTTCCTCCACTCTCTCATCTTCCTTACCTATTCTCTTCTCTCTATTTTCTTTTCCTTTTTTTTTTTTTTCCGTCAGTTTCATCGCTTGGAGTGATACATACTTTATTGAACAAAGCAGGTTAAAAGATGGCAGCAAAGGCTGATGTGGACCTGCTATGCGCAAATAAATGTTTACAAAATACACTAACTAGATAATTACAATTCACATTAATTTAAGCAAAAAGATATACAGATGTAGCAAATAACAAATAAAAAACCAAAATTGACATCTAAAAGTATATAAAATCATCAGTGTTCTTAAATGTACTGGTAAAACTACAACCAAAATATATTCTACCAATGTATTTAGACTTCTTTACAAGATTTTCTTTAAACGATGCGAAGGAAGGTAGAGATGAGTTAAAATATAATTTTTCGCTTTTCCGATTTTGCAGGTTGATCCGGTGTCAAAATACAGATTGAAGTTGAAGACAGATGACGGAAAGGAATATGAAGAAGAGGTTCAAATTGACACTCAGAAGGAAACAGAAACTTTCCATGTGCCAAAGACTTCGCCTAATAACGACGAGGCTGACATAGTCCTTGACTTTAAGAAGGTTAGTGAGTACTGAGCACTAGCTTTGAATTATTATCGAGGTCAAGGGAGAGGGGGAGGGAGCACTGCGCGAAAAGCCAAATATTCGGAGCCGAATTCGCTCGAATACGAAAAGGGAATATTAGGGGGAGAGGGCAGGATAGGAGGCTAGCATGAAGATATAATGGTTTCCTTGTGTTTACCCGTTGCCGAGGTTATTTTCAATGATACTGCAAGATGCAAGATACTAATAGATGCAAGCACAACACTTCGCTTGACAAGGCATGAGAATTATGGAAAGGATCGAGCAATTCATCAGTTTCACAAGCTCAGTGGAACACATTGTTTTGAGTTACATTGGCCACGTAAAAACTCATCTTTAAGTTGATTTTAACCTAAAAATAAAAGTTTAGTAAGAGAGAGAAATACTTCACAGATAATAATAAACCTTAAAGGAACAAGGATGGTTAAGGATGGGGAAGATTAACACGGATTCCAAACGACGAGCTTGAAAAATTTAGGCTAAATGTTTTAAGATGTTCCTTTATCTGGTTGTATGAGTTAAAACTGACTGAGTGGTGTGCGAAATGAGTTCTTGAAAAAATAATTTAATTATGTTCATATACCTGTGTGAAATGTCATCGTAGTGAAGAACAACTAATGCACTCGGACTTTCTATTTGCAGAATTATATGATGGTCCGTATGCCAGAGGCTAAAGCACGCTTTCTGAGTCAATGAACTGAGAATGCTCCAAAACCCGCTGACTTGGCCCGCCTTCTGGTAAGTTTGCATTGTTGTAACGTGAAGGACCAACTTTGCTATCACCATTTTGTTTACATTTTGCCTTATATTACTTTACGACTATGCGTAGGGAAGGCATTATGTTATGCAAATTGACTCCAGACAGTAACTAAAGCCTGTCAAACATAGCTCATGGTAAAGGTTTTAGCTCTTTAGGTGTAATATTGAAGGACATTTTGCCTTTCAAAAGCTCAAAAATGTTTAGGTGGTTTTTATTTTCCATGGAATTTTTGAGTTTTTAAACCTGCATGGCAAAATGACATCGCTCCCAAATTTCTTAAGGCAGCTAATTTTGCTTATGACCCTCTAAGATCCCCTTTTAAGATGAAAAGACATTTTATTTACAATCTTTCCCTTAATTCACTCTTGAACAATAATATTAACTGCACCATGGTTTGATTTAGAACTGACAAAAGCCTTCCTTGTACGTATGTAATATACTTGGCTTTAATCTAGTCCGTGGTCTCCTTTACCATGCCTGCAGATCAGAGTTTCTGCAGAGAAATGTTCCGTCGTATTAGTTGAAAAATTTCAGGTAATATCTATTGGCACTACAGTAGTTAACAGAGGTCATTCACGGTCCGGTTTTGAGTTATTTTGGCGACGTAAAAATCAGTTACCTTTAAATGGAAGGAAGTATGAAAATAATAGTTTACTAAGATAGAAAAAAACTAGAAAGGTAATAATAAAACCTAAAGGAACAAGGATAGTTAAGAATGGAGAAGATTAACACGGAATACGAACGACGAACTTGAAAACTTAAAAATTGTCATAACTAAAAATTGAATGTGCCTCAATTATACGATTATATTTCAAATACGAATACTGAATTAGGCAAGTTAATAAAGCCTCTTTATGTACCACATAACACAGAGTGTCTATGTTTGTTAATAATATACCGGGTCTTGTTACTGGGGTTTAATTACTGAAGACCAATACGTCTCGATGTTCTCACCCTATAGCGTTCTTTGCTCTTTTTTTTTTCCTATAGCTTAAAAAGTACAAGTTCTGTAAATTTCTCTCGGTATACTCGGTTCTAAAAACCAATGCTCCTCCCCCCCCCCCCCCCCCCAATCTCCGTAGGAAGTCACCCCCGCCCAATATATACCAGGGCCGGACGTCAAACTTATTTGTTACGCATGCGCGCAGGGTTTCCTGTACACCCACTAGCCCAGGGGACTGAGTGGGCTCCCATATAAAAAGGTTGGGGATGCTCGTCATTTTGCTAAGGTGTATAAATCAAAATCTTTGCTCTCGCTTAGGGCGTTCGATCAGGACGAAACGACACCAGTTTTAGCTGTCAAAATATCTTTTTGCTTGCACTGGAAGAAATAAAAATTCCAAAAAGAAAACGCTTTAATTTCCGTTTTTTGGCTTGATATCCGCCGGTCTTTCGAGTTAAGTCTTCTAGGCCGGGCTCCTTTCCTAGGTTAACAGAGCCCTAGATTGGACTCCTTCAGGAGTTTAACCCAAATTTTCCGACGAGCAGAGCGACAGGGTTTCTACACTACAAGTAGTCCCTCTTTGGCTTAGTTCGTCGAGCGAAACTGTAAATGGCCGCGAAAAATCCTATGGGCGCTTCTCGCCCCCAGAAATTCGCGCGGCCATTTTTTCTCGCGGTTTTCTCTCGCGTAACGCACGACGGACTAAGCAAAGGAGGGACTACTCGTAGTCTACAGGGTTTCCTTTACAGCAGTTATTCTAATCGTCACGCAACGCTTGAAGTGTTGCGCGACGACTCAAGTAGCGACTGCAGAGTGTACGTCAAAGACAATTATAATTTGGGTTTGTTTACTTGCTCGCATGTAGAGCAAGTACACCGAGCCTGACGCAAAAAATTGAGGGATGAAAAATCCCACTCGTGAGGGCCAAGAGGGCAAGATCAAGAAAGCTCTTTCTAAAGATAACAGAAAAGAAACTAAGCGATACCTATTTTCTATTAAGGGTTTCTTTGTAACATTTTTAGCTTCAGTATTTTGAAGCAGCATCAATCTTCTCAAACTAATACAAGGCTTCTCGAGGCTTCGATTTTAGAATTGAGTGGACTTAAAGCCCTGGCCAAACGGACTCATAAATTAGTTGCATATAGCCTCAAGTTGAACTTGTGTAGACACTTGCATTGGGTGGCCAAACAAACTTGCAAGTTTTCAAGCACATACACGCAAGTCGCAAAGAAACACATTTCAAGGCTACTGCCTTTGTCTCGCGCGGCCAAAATCCAGTATCATCGACCGGCTAATAGGTTGTTAAAATACTTGCGTTGACTTGGGTTGAGTGGTCCACCAAATGAGCGCAAGCCATCGCTAGTCAACGCTAGTCAACGCAACTCCACGTAAGGTCTGGCTAACTCAAGTTTTCAACTTGCGCCTACTTGGACCGGAGTCCGTTTGGCCAGGGCGTAACTTTTCTGTGTTTGCTGAAGGCTTCGTACGTAAATCTTGGCATGATCAGTAGGATAAATTTTGTAGCGTGCTACCTTTGTATATTCTGTTTTCATTCGCTCCATTTATAGTTTCAAACATGAAACTATCATGGCAAACTTAGTTTTTGCAAATATAAATCTTTTTGGTAAATTAAAATACCCTTCTGAGAAACTGAAAATGCATGTGATAAAGAAAGTAAAAATCTACTGTTATTTTTCAACTGTTATTTTCTCCTTAGCAGAACCGTATTTGAACTGAATACGCGGAGTAGAAGCAGCGACCACAAAAAAGCAAGTCGCAATATGAACCATGGGAAGGCTGTCAAAAGTTTCCTCAAACTTAATTTGATATCTCAGCTGCGTGATATCTTACACCGAGGGTTAACAAGTGGCCCTTGTTTCAGCGCATAGATTTTCTTGGAAAATCGGAAGGGTACTGGAAAAGCCTTTGTTATTTCCGATTTTATTAGCAACGATGAAAAACAACACTGCTGCCCTTGAGACATTGCGAACCCTACCCCCACCCTAATCAGATTCTAAACCCAGACTGGAGAACTCAAATTTGTGTCGCGGAAATATTCGTAAGAACTGTATTTCTTGAACTAAAATTTAGCTTCTTTTAAAAACGAAGACCGAGTTCACAGTTGGCAATAAATTCTCATTTTAGTGGATTTATTTAAATGGCTCATGCGAGATTTTTCAATAGCAGCCTGACTTCTTCATTTGTTTTTATTTATCATCTCCATTTACATGAACTAATTAATAATTAAGAAGGAAAATGGGATCCAATAAATGAAACCCGTACAAAGACATTTTTTTTTACTGTACTCTCCTTCACAAGTCCACCTTTGACACTGCACGTGGGAAAAAAAAAAACAAACCAAGCGCTTTCCTAGAATATGTGCTCAACTATCCTCACTACTCTAACCGTTGCCATATCGATCTTTCCTGGAAAATCGTGTTTGAGGAAAAAAAGATAATACGACTCTGAAAGCACAGTGTTGTATATACTCACCACTGTACATGCAGTCAGTATGCTCATGTTTTAGCACTTCCTTCAGCTATGGTCGGTATTGCGCATGGCACAAGACAGTTCCATTTCAGGTTCAAACCTGGACTTGCACAACTCTACTGTGCAGAGCTGATGGATAACTCACCCCACCGTAGACAGATTCTTAACCCAGGTGAAAGACCTCGTGGAACAACTCAGAAGTTGAGTCTCAGGCTAATGATCAGAGAATTTGGTTAATTAGTAAGACCATAGTCTACTAACTATGGTAAGACGTGTAAACAGATCTAGGCGGGTTCGAGGGATTCGGTCAAACCCGCTAAATTAAGAAAATGAGACATTATAACACGCTAACTTGGCCTCAGAATGCCGGAAATCCCGTTTCCGAGGAACTCAATTTTAAACATTTTCCGGGAAATGATGCCCCGAGACATCCTACAGGGAATCCCCTTCTCTAAAACTGTATCTGCCAAGGAGCCCATCATGACGGGCTCCTGGTCTGCCCCAGCAAAGAATTCACCATTCCATGTACTTGTTATGCTTGACAATAGTGTGGCGACACTTCGCAGTAAAATTCGGGTTTTCAGCTTCTCGGAAACATTAACCTAACGATGAAGTTGGATTTAACTAGGGCATGCGCAGTGCTACTATAAGTCAAGGAAGTGCTCAATACTAGAGCACAGAATGGTACAGCAGTATGTGAATAAAAACAAATTTCTGCTGGCAGAGTCGGTGTAATCGCTCTCCTTCCTTTTGTCGGTTTTTCTAGGAAAGATCTATGCAACTCTGTCAGCAATGCAGTGAAACAAGGTGAGGTCAAACCCACGTACGTGTAAAAATATCAAGATATCAAGTTTAAAATGAGGAAACACTGGGAAATCTTCAGATGGTATAAAAAGGCTTCGCTTATTTCAACCTGTATCCACACAGCTTTCCATCTGCTACAAGAAGAGAGAAGACAGGAAGCTTTTTCACAACAGGAAAATGGTGAATTTACTTTTGATGATAATTTTATTTCCCATTTGTGGAGAAGAAAATTCATTGCTGCTTCGTACATATACCTGCTGTGATAACAATGCGAAAAAGTTCCAGATTTTAGGGCCGATTTTAGCTTTGAATGGAACAAAGTTTACTAATTAATCGCGTTGCATTGAATTTAGAGAGAATCCAGACCCGTTTTATGATTGTTTAATACGAATTTTGTAAGATGGTAGCAGTTTTAATCCTTTCTCACAGTTTTTTGCGTTCTAATTTAAGACTCATTCACTATTAAAAAGAGTAAGCTTCAACTTTTTTCTACTTAACTTTCTTAACCAGGGTTTCAAGCTGTTCATTTTGTCCCTTACTCTGTTGGCTGTCGATGTTTCTGCGTCATCCATCTGCAAATGCAGCCCAGCTGAGGAAAAGGTAAAGGTAAAGTGTAACAGCAAAGTTTTTGTTTTCTTTATCACATAAGTTCTTAGTTCTTCACTGAAAAAGCGGCCCAATAAAACTGAGGATAACTGCTGTATTTCCCAGTGACAAATTTGTTCGTATCTAAGTGTAAATCGTTTCGAGATTAACAGTTGTGTGGCAGCAAACGTTTGTATTTCAGCTCAGTGTGATTTCTATTACGAAGAAGGTTCTTCTCCTTTTTCTAAATAATATAGGTACAGAATGTTACAAATGATCACAAAAATGTCCTAGTTTGACTCCAGACCCATTAGAGAGATTGACAGTTTTTCGACACGCTCAATTTTTCGCCTTTCCGGGTCATCCAGACATGTTCCGTGGAAATAATTAGAGATAATACGTCTGGATTTATGAAAACAGTGTTAAAGAACAAGCGTTTTAATCTCGCCAGCGACTATCTCAAACTATCTCTATCTCTACAAGTTAAAAAAATGTCATTCTTCAGTCCCTCCACTCTCTTAGCTTCCTTTTCTTCTCTTTTCACTATTTTATTATTATTATTATTATTATTATTATTATTATTACATTTCATCGCTTGTAGTGATTTTAACGCCTTCAGGAGTCGTGAAATCAGAATCTTTCAACTTTTCAAGAGGACTAGTTCAATATAAAACTCGCTTCACTCCCCCGATTGTCTAATTAGATGAGTTAAAATATAGTTTTCCGCTTGTCAGATATTCCAGGATTCACCAGCAATTGATCCAGTGGCAAAATAAAGATTGAAATTGAAGACAGACGATGGAAGGGAATATGACGAAGAGGTTCAAATTGACACTCAGAAGGAAACAGAAACTTTCCATGTGCCAAAGACTTCGCCTGATAACGAAGAGGCTGACATAGTCGTTGACTTTAAGAAAGGTTAGTGAGTATCGAGCACTAGCTTTAAATTACTGTCGAGGTCAAGGGAGATGGGGAGGGAGGGTAATACGAAGAAGGGAATATTAGGGCGAGAGGGCAGGATAGGAGGCTAGCATAAAGATATAATGGATTCCTTGTGTTTACCCATTGCTGAGGTTATTTCAATGATACTACAAGATGCAAGATACTGATAGATGCAAGCACAACACCTCGTTTGACAAGACATCAGAATTATGGAAAAGATCGAGCAATTCATCAGTTTAAGAAGCTCAATCGAACACATTATTTTGAGTTACATTTAAACTTTTAAATTGAAGTAAACCTGAAGATAAAAGTTTACTAAGATAGAAAAATACTTCAGAGATAACAATAAATCTTAAAGGAACAAGGATGGTTAAGGATGGAGAAGATTAACACAGATTGCAAACAAACAGCTTGAAAAATTTAGGCTATATTTTTTATGATTCTCCTTTATCGGTTGTATAAGTTACTGAATTGTTTTGAGTGGTGTGTGAAACTGAGTTCTTGAAAAAATAATTTAATTATGTCCATATACCTGAGTGAAATGTCATCGTACGGTAGTGAAGAACCTTTTATAAAACACATGCAAACAACTAATGCACCGGGACTTTCTTTTTGCAGAATTATATGATGGTCCGTATGCCAGAAGCCAAAGTATGCTTTCTGAGTCAATCAACTGAGAATGCTCCAAAACCCGCTGACTTGGCCCGCCTTCTGGTAAGCTTGTATTGTTGTAAAGTGAAGGGCCATCTTTGCTATCGCCATTTTGTTTACATTTTGCCTAATATTACTTTACGACTTGTCAAACTTGAAGCTTGTCAAACTTAGCCGCTCATGGTAAAAGTGTTAGCTCTTTAAGTGTAATATTGGAGGAGATATTGCAAAATGTTTGGGTGGTTTTTATTATGCATAGAAAATTTGAGTTTTTAAACCTGCATGGCACAAAAAGTATTTAAAATGACATCGCTCCCAAATTTCTTGGGGCCGGCAGCTTAGTTTGATTATGACCCTATAAGATCCCCTTATAAGATTAAAAGACATTTTATGTACAATCTCTCCCTTAATTCACTCTTGAGCGATAATATTAACTGCACCGTGATGGTTCAACTTAGAACTGAGAAAAGCCTTCCTTGTACGTATATAATATACTTGGCTTTGCCTGCAGATCAGAGTTTCTGCAGAGAAATGTTCCGTCGTATTAGTTGAAAGATTTCAGGTAATATTTATTAGGACTACAGTAGTTAAAGAGGTCATTCACGGTCCGGTTTTGAGTTATTTTGGCGACGTAAAAATCAGTTACCTTTAAACGGAAGGAGACATGAAAATAACAGTTTACTAAGATAGAAAAAAACTAGAAAGGTAATAATAAAACCTAAAGGAACAAGGATAGTTAAGGATGGAGACGATTAGCACGGAATACGAACGACGAACTTGAAAACTTAAAAATATCTTTTCAAGATGCGCAAACCGTGACGTAGCTCCTTTAAGAGGGTCGATCACCTTTCTTTAATTATTTTCCAACAGGACAAAGACGCGGGATCGACGATAAACCAAAATCGACCTGAACTGAAGTTTAAGGTTGTGGGGACCCTTGATGACAATGCACGTGGCGATCTGAATGACGAAATGGCGGATCTGTGTGCGAAGCTACCCATTAAAGTAGTTGTTAAGGTGGACAGGGCACCGACAGACCTAGCCTCGGACGACGCACCCGTGAAACGTAGGCGTAACAGTCGGAATATTGCAAGTGAATATGTGAAAGATCATTTATTTGAACTGTGGAGAAAGATATGAAGACATGATTCAGTGATCATCGCAGTTATACACACAAGTTAAGAAGCTGCGAAATTAAAGCCTTAAAAACAAACAAAAACAAAATCAGACTTGAATGGGATTCAAACCCATAACCTCTGCGATAGTGGTGCAGTGCTCTAGCAACTGATCTATGAAGCCAACTGGGAAGTGGTCACGTTGTGAATTCGTAATACTAAATATTACACTCACAGCTTGACCAGCTCCCACTGCGATGATCAATCATGTCTTCAGTTGGGATATTGAGCACCGATGTACACTCTTTCCTCTAATTTTCGTTATAAGGAAGTTACCAGCATGGCCGTTGAAGCCGGTGTAGGAGTTGAATTCGCCAAAACCCACGGGCCGGGTTATCTATCAATTCACATTCCAGCTGGGTGGAGAAAAAAAAAAACGTAACCTGTCTCACTAACTCGCGCAATTTGATAGACTAACTGAAGTAAGTTTTTGTTTGTTGTTCCAGGAATCAAACGCCACAGTACTTGTCGCCAGAGGTGCTACTATGTGTATAGAAGATCGTGTTTTCTCATTTTTTGCTCGTCCTATTATGAACGGCAGTGTGGAACGGTCTGCGACTGATAAATAGTTATCGTTTTCCTAAACAGATGGTACTTAGGGACTAAATCAGTAGAAAACATTAAGTGATCGAGTCCAATTTACAGTTGTTATTAAAAATAGCGTTGAAGTTAGGCAAAGAGATCAGAACATTGTAAGTCGCATTACAAAATTTTATTTTAATTTTTAGTTGGAGAGAAGTAAGATTTTATTTTAGTTCTTTTACTGGCAGCTTTTTTTCACGTGTCGAACATGTTTAAGTGAGGTCAAAATTAAAGTAACTTTGAAGTTTACCAAAGAAGTCGATATATTTTAAGTCGCATTAAAAAGCTTTTATATTTGATTTTTTGTTTGGGGAAAATTGTCATAGTTATAAATTGTATGTGCCTCAATTATATGATTGTATTTCAAATACGAGTACTGAATTAAGCTAAGTTAATAAAGCCTCTTTATGTACCACGTCATAGAATGTCTTTTTTTGTTTTGTTTTTGTTTATGTTTTCGTTTTTGTTTGTGTTTGTTTTGTTTTGTTTTGTTTTTTTTTTTAACGATATATTTGTTACTGGGGTTTGTCACCGTAGTTTACTATAGTCACGGTCTAGAAGGTTTCACCCTATAGAGTTAAAGTTCTTTGATCGATTTTTCTTCCTATAGCTTTGAAAAAGTTCATTATATTCTCTACCTAAACCTCAATCAAGGGGATCTTTAATATGAAGCAAATCTTTTAAGTTTCTCTTGATATAGCAGGTTCCCTTCCCTCTCTCCACCCTCGGTTAGAAACTACCCCCACCCACCCATCCACCCCACACCAGCGCCTGGTGCCTAACTTGTTCCTTATGCATGCGCACCAAGGTTGCCCAACTGTAATTGTGTTTTAATCCTGGTGTGTAAAACATTATGAACGCTAACAAAAAACAAAAAACAGAGTGCGGCGACATCCGTAGCTCCTATATATAAACCCGCGCTAGCTCCTGAGTTTGCTATTTCTCGCGTGATCTCACTGTTTTAAATTTTTCGCTTTTGAGCGTAGGCTCGATTTCCTCCGCTTTCTCGAGTCTGGTCTTCGGTCTTCGTTCCTCTACGTTCCTCCCCGGGGGAGAAACGCGGGCTCTTTTTTCAAGCAGCGGCTGGTAATCGCAATCGAGGTCATTTTTAACGTGGCATTACCTGTGCAGTTCAAGATTAGAACTTGTGTCATGCACGATGCTTTTTAGTCATGTTTCATTTTACTGATTTCATTCACAATCAGTCATCTCAATTAAAAACAGAGCTTTCAAAATAACGATTTTAAAGGCAGATAAACTCCAGAGAATTGATCATAGATCGAAAATAAACCGGGGTTGATACCGCTGAGGAAGAGATAAATTACGAAAGAGAAATTAAAAAAAAACAAAAAATGGTCAATTTTTCCAATGTTTTTTTTGGCTGTTGTCATTCGTGACCAACATAGCCCCTTAAACATGTTAAACGGGTGGAATTAATTTGTTTCAAGTTCGTACTACTTACGTATTTACTGGAGAAATAAACTAAGACATTTTCTGTTCTTCAGTATCGAGTTAGACAAACACGAAAGAAAGTTTAGGAGAATAAGAGATGTTGCGAGAGCAGAAGTCAGAAGTTAGTGCTCGATATGATTTTTCCGAGTTCTCTGAAACTGTCACGGGTGTTTCTATAACTCGATAAAACACGGAGAACGTGCTCTCTATTTCTTGTTTGATAACGTAGCGAGAAAGAGAAAGGAAAATCACTCGTGATTAGGTTATCAAAATGCAAATTCTCTCTACTCGCGCCATCATTTCGTTAATAGCTTGTGCCAGTTTTATGTTCCTTTCAGTTTATTGAAGTACGGCTTTTAGTGCACGCGTTTTTACTGGGTGCTTTTTAAATAAAGGTACGTTGTTTAATTTAAAAAAGGAATCCTGGCCTACCAATCCATTTGTAGGCTTTGTACATTGTGGGGACAATATCCCCAGCCCACCCCGTCTCGGGTGGACTTCAGGGTCACAGCGAGGGAGGAAAAAAATATCACATTTCCCTAATGTATAGTTTTTTTTTTCCTTTCAATCACACTTTACATGCATTTCCAATTGAATTCAGCATACTGATTTCCTTTTTCCGCAAGAGAACAGCTGTCTTGCTGCCGCGAAGGATAAACGGAAATCTTTTTACAATTGTAGCGATAAAGGCGTTCAAATTGAATTTTAACAGGGTGCATTTGCTGGAAAAGCTTTATTTAAAAGATAATTTTGGATCTGCAGTAGATAAGGGAAACAGAACTGATGCTTGTAAGATGAAAATCTGCCATGTCGTGACGTCACAGGCTTAATCATTCGTTGAGTCATTCGATCCGTTTACATGGTAAATGTCACGGTGAAAATCTTCGCGCTTTGTGTTCAGCCAACCGATAAAGGGCTTCCCCGAGGCCGGCAAAGTGTTGTTCTTTCAGGATGAAAGTTCGTTGATAACTCGATGGGCTTAGATCAACGTTTTTCTACCTGAATAGCTTACTCAAGACATCTCGTGGATTTGAACAGTTCACTGTGGACTCGAGGTAGGTTATTATGGGAAAAAAATATTTATTATAAGCACGCCGTGACGCAGCATTCGACTTGGCTTTTATTATTATTCATCATCTAGGTAATAATTTAACCGCTGAATGGAATCGCCAGGGAAAAACAGCCGGCCGGTTGATCGTGAAATAATTCAGATATCCCTGATTCGAAATGAGAAATTGATTCGAGCGTGTGAATCCTTACAGTTCACCAAAATTTTTCATGACTGTGTTACTAAAAGCTTGTAAGAGCAACATAATAACAACAGAACAGTTTTCCTTACGTTTAATTTGACTGATGTTTTAAATTGTAATTTTTCTTTGGCACAATTCTAAAGCGCACACTTGATTCGCAGGTACGCATATCCTTTTAATTAATTCAACCAAAAAATGCCTGGGGACTTGAATCTGAAAAGCAGCATCAGTTTAGCATAATGGCGAAATGTGCTCTCAATTTTACAGCAAACGACGCTTGCAATCTCGTTTTACATGGAGTAAACGAACTGTGTTCTGAGAGGTGATAAGGTTACCGCCAAGAATACATTACGATTCCAGAGAAAAATAAAGTTTCGGTAAAACCGCAGAACCCGGACTCTGAGGTTAGTCTCATTTTGCGTTATCTGTTAATTATAAAACAAAATAACTTTGCAACTCAAGAAACTCTCAAGTGGTGTACATTTTTCCGTTCCATTCCAGAATAACTTTGAAATGGGCACGGTGTGTTCACGAGTATTAAAAGCGGCTTAACTTATCTTTTCAGAGGACAATAAACGCGATGACATAAAGCCAAGCTAAGAAGTGGAAAACACTTCCATTTTTCACAGCTACGGTACGCAATTACTGTATGATAATTCTGCTTGACACAGTGAGAACAATTAGCATAATAATTTAGTGTTAACTTTGTTTAAATCAATAATATCACCAATGGCAATCAGAGCAAAGAGCTCGCTGTTCAGTAAACAGGCACAGAGTGGGAAGTCGAACTAGCTGCAGAAATGTGGTCGGTATAAGACATACAATAACACGGGTAGATTGTTTTGAAATTTTGCCTATAGCGAAGGTTCTGCTCAAGGAGTAACCAGATAGTGCTATTGTGTGTCACTAAAACGGGCGATTCTGCACTCATAAGTCTGACCTCTTCGCATTCGTCCGTTGTCAAGCTGGAGTTTGAATCGGATAAGCAGAGGTGAGCTAAGAACTTTATTGGTTTTAGTTATTAATCTATCGGATGAGCTTCAATGTAACCTGTTTTCTCGGTAAGCAAACTTCTAACTATAAACATAACAGCAACTAGGTTTTGTTTTCTTAAACTTCTGCCATATTTCCCTGCGCCTGTCGCAGTGATCGCCACTAAGACATTTCAAGAACATTTTCCTCATAGGTTCGCTGTAATACGAATTCCAAAGAAATTTGACGGGTGCTTGGCATTTTGGCGCGAAAATCTTTTAGATTCTGGCCAGCTGAAATCCGTATGCGCTGTAGATTTGATTTTAACTAGATATGACACGGCTAGAAACAGTGATTTTTCCTTATTCGTGTACTGTATTGTAGTGCTCAAAATGTCAACAGATGCTAAAAATGTAAACCTGCACGTGGAAGCCATTTAAATGCCAAGCGTGCCTGTCACTAAATGGTTTTTTAAACTGACCTGCTCAAGGCCTTCTTCGTAGAATTACTTTGATACAAAACTGCCGACAGAAAAGCAAATACATCTTTTGAAAAAATGCATTTGGGGAATTTTTTTTGAAAGTATCAGATCAGATCGAGTTAACTAAACTGATTGATATGATACGAACGGAACTTACAGTGAAATTTCTTGAGATAAAAATCTGTGTTGCACAGGGCGGCCTTTTTAATTTGGTTACACTCTTTCGTCGATTTTTCATTTTGAAGACTTTGCGGGCGTGCTTTGATAGAGAGAATTTCCTTTACTTAAGGGCCCTCAGGCAACGAACAAATAACTTGATTTTGATCAAAAATCTATAATAGGCTAACGGAAATGTTATTCTCAATAATTCATAAGGTCTTTGAAATTTTAATTTTTTAAGATTTGGAGCAAAGTTTGGGTTAGTTGTTTTGCTTTTGCGAGGTGTACTTGCAGCTTGAACGAAGACGTTTTATAAGCCGTTGAAAGTTCAGTCAGTAAGTGATTTTGTCTGATATCGATGGAACTCTTGGAATTATTGTAATGCTACAAATGTCAGGTATTCTTATTTAAATGAATATATGTTACACAGAAAAGACATCAAATTGGTTACATGTATCCAAGTTTCAGTCGCCCACGCACTCAACTTCGTACTGATTTTCATTAAAATGCTTAACGCGATTTTATTGTCTTCGCAACAAAAATGGGGCATTTTATTATTACCTGAAGCCAGAAAAAAATCCGTGCTTTAGAAAATGTCGAAGGAGCCTGATTCCACTGACAGATTAACATTTTGTTTTGAAAACTGGAATGGAAATGTTCGTGTTCTTTGCAATATCCGCCGAACATGGCTCGCCGCGCGCGGGGGACCCAGGCGAGACCGCGCAGGAAACGGCATGAAACTACGCGTGTGTAGTTTGTATTTGCCGTAATGGCTAATGTGTTCTGTGGTCTTTAAACCACACGACTCGTACATATCTCTTTCCCTCTTATCTTGTACACGCAGAACGCAGGGTGAAGTCACTTTTAACCGCACGGTGAAGTATCAGGTGTGGTGTTTTACCTTCAGAGGATATAAAAAGATGGGAAACTACAATTTCGGGTAATTTAAATGAAAACCGCTTAAGACCACCCCTCCCCCCATTTCAATGACGGAAGAAATGGCGCGTTTTGCGTTTAGCGGCAGTTCTTCATTTGTTGAGGGGGAGGGGTGGGTTTATTTCTTATTTTATTCTGACCAAGATTGTAGCTGGGACGGAAGGGGAGTGGTGGGGGTGAGGGAGGACTGCTATGAAAGAACTGACGGAGAAACTTGTCAGAAATTGTAAAAGGAGCCTCTAAAAGGTAATAACAGTACCAGAATCCATTCTTGTGGTGGAGAGGGGGAGGTTTAGGAGAGCTGTAGTTCAAGCAAATTCTTATCCTGAGGAAGTCGCAAAAGGAGTTCATTTTGTTGCCGTGATGAGTAATTGTGACACTAATAAGTAATACTATGAGATTTGAAACGTAATCCGTTCACCTAAACCATTACCAAAGCGCTATTTTCGACCTTACCTCCCTTGTGTTGCCCGCAACCCCCCCGGAAAGATATGTAATGTTGTGTTGTTTTCATTTCTCTATTTAGATGACGTCAAACCGAACGAAATCATCTACTTCGTCAGAAAATGGAATGCCAGGCTCCCCCGTCTCCACGGTGGCGTTTTTTCCGCAAAAATCAGAAAAAGACAAGCGCGGTTCAAGGAACGAATATCGCCTTGTTAAAATTGTTCTCCCTGCCGTTCCAATCCTTCTCCTGTTGGCGTTAGTCATTGTACTCGTTATCTTACTGACTCGAGGTAAATCAGAAGAACCGAAGAAAAATGGTCTTGGTGGTTGTAGCTTTTCTGATGAAGCGAAACGCGTCGGATTGGACTCATTTCTGGACGCACTTCTCCAGAAGCACCATGAGTTATTGCCAGAGAAGTTAGGGTCAAAACCCGGGGTGACCGCGGAAGAGGTTCGGAAACATTATCGACCTTACGATCCTCACCCGAGCGCCATCAAGAACTTTACCGATGAAGTGCGAAGACTTCACGACCGGTTGGAGGAGATCATCGGAAAGTCGGACGGAGCACAAATGAAGTTACGTGAAAACAAGGCTATGTATGTGGCGCAACACCTGCTAAGACACTCCTTCGACTGGGGACCTTATGAACGAAACTATTACGCAGGAGATTGGATGTTTGAACCGAATTTATACTGCTGGCAGCCAATCTGCTATGTGCTGTCAAACTTAGAAGGCGCAATCTTATCCTTTAAGCCGAATGATCTCAAGGGATTAGAACAGATTGAACAGCTGTTCAAGAAACATAGTGAGACTATTTCAAGGTACATTGAGAATCTAAAGCGAGGCGTGGAAACTGGCATGGTGCGTTCTGTCGAGTCTTGTACAGCGGGAATTCACGCGACTAAAAGAAATTATTACGAGATAGCCATTCACAATGAGACAGGTAAGAGTTTTAGCGCTGTCTTGGTATGTATACTGGGGAGAAAGCTGCTATAAATTTCGTTTTTTACAATAACTGTCTAATTTCTCGCGCGCTGATTGGCTCATTTTTATCATCAAGAAGAGTACAGACGGATAAAATTTTAATTTACGCAAGCTTTCAAGTTCAACTTTCAGCTGTTAAACTGTCAACTTTTTAACCAATGAGATTTAACCACTCGCCTACAGCTGATGGTTCCACGGCCACTTTGACAAGGTTATGGCGCAATTTATCATCAATAAGAGGACACACGCATAGAAACTGACGTCAATTTGTTAATTTGATCTGAACGTGCACGGTCACACCCACTCCTCGCTCCATCGTCTATGATAACACTCAAAAGCACGCGAGCTCACTTGCTCGCGCTTACTTGCAAGCACGTTCCTTGCTCGCGCGCTTCCTCGCTCGCGCGCTTCCTCGCTCGCGCGCTTCCTCGCTCGCGCGCTTGCTCACTTGCTGGTAAACTTTCCACACATTGCATGTGCGAAAATAGAACAATTTCATATCGCCCATTACCGAGGGAGACTAAATGATTTATTTAAATCCAGTAAATAAAAACAATCAAAAAGTCTCTTTCTTTCATCAGTGAGAACTTCTTGACAAAGGTTCGTATGAATACACTTGATATCACCTTATTCATGTGTTGGTGTCATTTCTGTATATCTTGAGTTCGCTCCATTAAGAAAGAAAGCTGAGAAATGCAGGGTAGATTGCTTGACTAATGACGTTTTCTGTTTTGTCCTTACAGGTATTTTTAACGAGGGTGTGGCAAAAACTATTCTAGCAAAACGTTTTACGTCGAAAATTACATCTGAAATGAACACCACGTGGTACAAGAAACGAGGAGAGAGCGTGGAGGCGTCACTCAGACGATTTTTGCTGGTTTACCTAGGTGAACCGCTGACCAGACTTATAAGGTATGTAGACGTAAAAGCTCAATTTCTATAATAGAATAAAGCGGGAATAACTCATCCATCATCCGTAATCAGTCAGTCAGTCCGGTCAATCTGTCAGTGAACCAGGCAATTAGTCAGTCAGTCTGTCAGTGAACCAGTCAATCAGTCCATAAGTCAGTCAGTCCGTCAGTCAGTCAGTCCGTCAGTCAGTCAGTCATGCAGTCCGTCACACTGTCAGTCAGTCAGTCAGTCAATTTAATCAGGCAATCAGGCAATCAGGCAATCAGTCAATCAGTCAATCAGTCAATCAGTCAGTCAGTTAGTCAGTCAGTCATTCATTCAATCAGCAAATCAGTCAATTAATTAGTCAATTAGTCAGACAGTCAGTCAGTCAGTCAGTCAATCAGTCAGTCAGTTAGTCAGTTAGTCAGTCAGTCATTCATTCAATCAGCAAATCAGTCAATTAATTAGACAATCAGTCAGACAGTCAGTCAGTCAATCAGTCAATCAGTCCTTACCTCCGCAGTCAGTCGCTCAGTCAGTCAGCCAAGCAGTCAATCAGTCAACCAGTCAACTAGCCATTCAGTCAATCAGTCAATCAGTCAGTCAGCTAATCAGTCAATCAGTCAATCAGTCAATCAGTCAATCAGTCAATTAGTCAATCAGTCAATCAGTCAATCAGTCAATCAGTCAATCAGTCAATCAGTCAATCAGTCAATCAGTCAATCAGTCAATCAGTCAATCAGTCAATCAGTCAATCAGTCAATCAGTCAATTAGTCAATCAGTCAATCAGGCAAACAGTCAATCATTCAATCATTCAATCAGTCAGTTAAATACAGTCAGTCAGTCAGTCAGTCGCTCAGTCACTGCCGCTCAGTCGCTCAGTCACTGCCGCTCAGTCGCTCAGTCACTGCCGCTCAGTCACTCAGTCAGTCAGTCAGCCAGCCCATGAAGCAAAATGTTATAAAATTTGTAACTTAATGCGTTTGTAGTTGATCAGTTCTTAGAAATAGAAACTTCATATAAGTGTAATGGGCTTGTAGCAACTAAAGAAGTAAGGAACAATGGGAAAGGATGACTTTTATCCGAAGGAAAAGGGCTTACAACCAAAAGAATGATTTTTTTAGGTACTGGGCGGGGCTATTTGCTGGCAATTTATTGTGTGTACCACTGTTATGTTGTTACAGGTATCTTGAAAAGGAGCATCTCCAATATTGTTACAGCGGAGTTACCGGGATGGCGAAGTTGCCTTTAAATTCCGTATACGTGGAGGGCGTTCGCGATCCGTCCCGGCCAACAACTGGAACCCTTCCGAACGGTGACGTCATTAATGCTACCAACTCGTACAAGATGATCTTGTCTTTCTTCACAAGTACTTCTATTACGCCGGAAGAGCTGAGAGATAAGGGTTACCAAAAACTGGATGCTTTACTTAGTCAGGTAGGAACATCTTTCTTTACAATTAGTAGAATTGTAAAGAATTTACAATTTACAAGTTACAAGTTACAATTAGTAGAATAAGTAGAATAGAATACTAATGCAAATGCTGCAAACTGATTGGCTGAGCTACTCGTATACTATCAGAAATAGATACAAATGGATAATTAAATTCCTAGAAGACTAAAAGAAGGACATTTACGGTTTCACGACTTTAAAAAACTAGAAAAGAGAAGTGTTGAAAAAATTGACGAGCGCGCGTACACAACAGGAAATTCCAAACGATAATTCAGTCCGCGCGATTTTTCTAAAGTTAAATACAATGCACCAAAACTGATTGGAAATGATTAGCTGAAGAAAATTTAAGAAAGAATTCTATTAAAGCAGTTAGATTATTCGCTCTCAATTCCTATGACTTCATAAAAAAACTCGAGCTTGTAATCTAATTATTAATTAGAATCCTTCAAGAGACGAATTTTGCAGTTGAGATGTACTTATAGTCGAGGCAAACAGTAACAACAGCTGTGAGTGTTGAATCGCTCTTTTTGACTCTCCACTAGCCTTGAGGCGTTTTCTCTGACCCTCGTGCGCTCTCTCAGAACTTTAAGCATGCCTAAAGCTTCCCGAAAGTCGAGGAGTGTTTTCGCTGGCATAACAAGCATCGACAAACTGATAATGTCTATTCTCGCGCCTCCTCAGCTTTTTAACTGCGCGTTGTTACAATGATTGAATTAGAGAAATATCTTGTTAATATTTTGTCCCTGACTCTCTCTTATTTAAAACGGCCTGTTTGAAATTGTTCTTGTTACAACGGTGGCGTTTTGGGTAATATTCGTTTGTCGACTAGTTCATTTTTCAGCAAACGCATCTCTTTCATTCCAGTTCTTCAGTAACTTTACGCTTTCGTAACAAGGCTTTTGTTTATTTCGTATCTACTGAATTTCCTTTTAAATCACGCACGTTAAATATAGCTTGTTTAGCATGCTCATGTTTTAAATGGCTATTTTGATATTTAAACGAGATAAGCCTGGAACCTGTAAGTCATGATACCATGAAAATTGTTGATTGTTTTCAACAGCGTGTAGCGCGGTGTAGTGGATAAGGGGATGCGCTTTAGAGCGGGAGGTCTCAGGTTCAAGTTACGGGAGAGAAAATAAAAATAAACAAATTCCTATAATATGAAGTAAAATTGTGTTTCCTTGCTTCCAAACATAGCTTGTGGGAATGGGTAAGGCAAGGGTGGGGATTATAAACAGAACGGTATCAAGTGAAACCCTGGGAATTCGGGTTGAGGGGTTCCCACAGGGGTATCATAGGGGGACGCGTACTAGGAATTAAAGTAACGTAGGAATTCGGGATGAGAAATTTCCAAAGGGGAATCATAATGCGAGCGGACTAGGAATTGAAGTAAGGTAGGAATTCGCGCCGATTGGGTCACATAGCGGAATCATAGAAAGATGAGGGTTAGGAATTGAAGTAAAGTATGAATCCGGGGTCAGTGGATTTCCAGGGGGAGTAGCCGTGGGGAAGCGAGATAAGAAGAAAAGGGGGATGGGGGAAGGCGAGTGAGAGAATGAAAGTGAATGAGACTCAGTCACGGGAATAATGAGGTAATGCCTTTCACAATACCTCCCTGGGGCAGGGAGAGCCACCAGGGAAGTTGCTTCTGGGGGAATAGAGGAGAGAATGAGGATGATAGAGAGGGTGGCAAGTGTTTTGATAAAGAGTGAACCGATTTTTTTATTATTATTATTATTATTATTATTATTATTATTATTATTTTATTTTATTTTATTTTTATTTTTATTTTATTTATTTATTTATTTTTCATTTTAAAACTTTTTTGTCCAGTTTTGGAAGATCTCGCACTTTTGAAGAAAAATAAAAACCACGTAGACAGGTGAAAGCAGTGATAGTGAGGTTCTTAGACATAAATGGTAATGTCCGTAGGCTGCAAAACGACATAATGCAGTGCTGCAAACAAGTAAAATCACATAACGCTACATCTCTCTTTCCTCGTAGGCAAAGGAACTTGCTAAACAGTACACTGGAATCCAGAACGAAGATAGCGCTGTTCTTAAGTTCAAAGAAGTTCTCAAGTCACGTGATAGTTTCTTCAACGATGATAAATTTCCTGCCAATGAGTCTGGGGAGGAAGCGTTCATGAAGTGTGCTGACACACAAGGAGCGCAGGCGTTTTGTCCCGTGCGATCGAAAGCCTTAAAGAAATGGATCAACTCTACAAAGCACGTTAGTGTAGATTTGTGCTAGTTACTTCCCCCGAGCGATGGGACGTGACGAGGAAGGGGTGGGGGTAATAAAACATAGTTTACAGCGTACAAATCACATAAATGGGTTGCAGCGAATTAAACTAAGGGTAGCCTTTGGACTGACTACCATCCCATTCCGGAACAGGGGCGGGGCGGGTTGGGGGTGGGGGGGGGGGGGGAGAAGGGAGTGAAATACTCTCAATTAGCCGCTTCATGCCACGGAACGACAATAAACGCCGGCCTGATTGGCCACTTATCTTAAACGGAGACTTTTTACCTTACGACTTATGAAAAGTACAACAAGCGGTCTCGAGGTACGTTATCGCATCCAAGATTCTCTACTTTTCTGGTAATGAGTTGATAACTTTAGTTATACACGGAAAAATTCCTTCAGCATAATTTAATAGTATAATATCTAAGTCTGCCTACATAAACTAACTAATAATTAATACAGTATTATAAGAATAGAAACCTATCATATTACTAAAGCTGCTTTTCAAGGATGCCGTGTCTCATTCAAAGCTGTAATGACGCAGTTTACGTTTAAATTCACTTAAAGAAACTGTAGATGAGAGTTCATGAGAAAGGCTGTTCCATAACATAGTACCCCTGTAGAAAACACTTATCTTTAAATAATTGGTGCCAAGCCAATTTATTCTCAGAACTCCTCAGTCGATAAGAAGTAATATCATTTTGAGATACGAATCGAGATTGTAGATATTCAGTGGTCAATCCATGTAAAGTTTTTAACATCATAACGGAGGTGGCTACCAGCATTTGATGACTAAGTTTTCGCCAGCCAAGTGCCTGGAACAGTCATAATAGTTAATAGAGGGGAATGGTTATGAAACTCGACAAAGTTCTTTGTTCTTTGTTTTTGCTCTCTTTTTTGGCCTTGACCGTGCACAAAACACAATAGTTGTTTACTACTGACCGAGTAACTAACAAATAGAAATGTTTTGATTACGTAATTCATGCATAATGTATAAACGCAAAACAAAGGATTGCGCACGGTCTTGGACCTTCCAACATAAATCTTGGCATCTTTGTTTGTTCTTTTAATGTTTGCCAGGCTTCATAACCATTCCCCTTCGTTAACTATGGAACAGCTTATCAATATCGTTTTCATTGCTTGCATACAGTAAAATTTATGTCAATAATTCCAAATTGACATAAATAAATGAATTTACCACTCTCTTCCACGATGAAAATAGTTACGCTGTACAAACTTTAGAGGCTTAGTGATCATAATTAACGAAAATAAACATAATTTTCTTAAAATACTGCGAAAAGGCTTGGTAATGATTTGTTTGATTTTCTTGACACAGGTTGCCAAGCTGCTACGACCCAAACTCGAACCACTTTTCTACTTCTCTCCTCCCAAGAAAACGACGCCATCTTGCGGTATTTCTGTAAAGGGGGAGTACAACCCTGAAATATGTTTCCATGGTTACGAGCTCAGCTTATTCGACTGCAAGGTATTGGCATATCAAACATTACCGTTCTTCATGGATGACTTTGGACCAAAATACACGGAATATACCACGACATCCCACGAGCAGTTACCAGGCCACCATCTGGAGGTAAGTTAGCGATAACAAGTTAAGGGTGATGTGAAGTAACAAAGCGCGACAAAAGCACATGGCCAAGAAATCAGTAAAATCTCTACATACACTGTGTTACCCTTATGTTTCTTTCCCGTTTGCTTCCCAAATTCTCCATGTGAACATTCGTTAAACTTGGAAATACACTAGTGATCCTGTCGTCCTCCATTCAACAAATAGATTTCACGTTACCTTACGTCCGTTTAGTAATAGATCAAAATATCAATTTCCCCTCTAATAGACCCATTTTCTCACTTAGAGAGAGTATCCTAGTTATATTGCCCCTACCAGTCAACGTCCTATCAGAACATTAGGCAACTGCTGACATCATTTATGTGATCTGACGTCATAATTCAGTGACCTACTACAACCTCTAAGATGGGCTCAAGCATCGTTGGTTTCCTTAACTATCAACTTTCATCACCATAAGGAAGAATTCTTTTGGAAATAAGGGAATGGGCACGTTAACCCCACTCCCTCCCCCTTCGCAAAGTCCACAACTAGAAAAGAAAGCCAGCACGCTAAGAGTAAGGATACTCACAAGCCACAAATCTACAGGCGTTATTTTTTTTACACAGTATTGTAAGGTTAAAATTTCAATTGACCCAATTACAGGTCCAAGGTTTCACCGAGAACTTTGAAGATTCCTGTAATGATGCTATATCTTGGATCTCATCCGGGAACTACCTTCCGTCGTATACTGAGGGCTGGGCCACCTATGTTGAGTACCCGCTGATGGCCAGGGATACCGACGCGTATGTCAACACTGCGGACAAGCAAATTTTGCTTCAGAAATATGGCATGTTAAAATATCAGGTAAGCCAAAGAGCTACTTGCATTTCTGAATACAATGTCTAAAATTATTTCGCCTTCTTCACGAGCGACATTATGCTCCAGGCTGAGTTTACACAGACGCGGTTTCAAATCAACACGGTTTCGTCCTTTCGAAACCGTGTCAAAAAGTATACGGTTACGAAGCGTTTACACAAAAACGATTTATCCGTTTTCTCGGCTGTTACGTCATGGCTGCGACATGTTTTGTTACCAGAGATCTGGGAACGATTATACCCTTGAAGCGTCGCCATTTGTTTTGAACATGGCGAAGCGCAAAGATGTCAGTAGCTTCGTTTGGACTGACGACGAGGTAGAGCTACTTTTGAGAATAACGAACGAATACAAAGTCGCTAAAAATGCAGAAAATGTTGATTGGGAGTCCGTACACCAAAATACAATGAGATGTTTTCACGCCAAACGGAAGCCGTTGTTTTAAAAGACACGGCTACAATCGTTTAGTCCGTTTACACGGCACGAAACCGTATCGTTCTGAAAACGCTCCACTTTCGACAGCGTTCTCGAAAAGATGCAGTTTCATTAGTTGTTCTATTGTCGCAGTGTGGGCCAACCTACACAGTTTACAAGGGTCCTCATGATTGGCCAAACGAAACAATAGGTATACAACACAAACAATGCCCCTAGCCCTAAAAACAAAAGAGGTGCAGATAAGAGCTTTCTTAACGTGTCCAAGTCGCTAGCATACAATGTATAATAATGATGGACACCTAATTACGATTACTTATCTAATAATATCTTAACAAGAACGAATCAAAATAGAAGTTTTAAAGAGGTGCAGGTCATCTGCGCAGTGTAAATGGAAGGCGTAACCGCATCGAAAAAGATGCGGTTACAAATGAAACCGCGTCCGTGTAAACGGGACCTCAGTCAAGACAAATCCTACTAGAAAGTAAAGAAGCAAAAGTAAGACTTAAGACTGTAAATGATCAACCACCCAATACATTTTGGACCTCAACACGGTGAAATGCTCTTCATGTTGTATGTGGAAGATTTTAGTTTCTTTGCTCATAGTCGTCACTGTTTCAAAATAAATTTTGTTTGCTTGAAATGGTCGATATTTGGTCAATAGACCTTTTTCCGGTAAGGCTTACAATAGTTTACAGCCCAGTCGCTACGCGTTCTTGGGAGTCTGGACTCCATCGTGAGTAATGGCATCAATCTCTCTCCCTCCTGTCCCAGGCTTTGCGCGGTCATTAAAATAAGAAAACGCGCTTAGAGACAAGGATGAGAAGTTTAAATGTCTGTCAATTTTTATCCAGATTCTCGCTGCCTTACGGTCTGTTCTCGACACTGGTGTAAATTATTTCGCGATGACACGTAAACAAGCTGAAAACCTTTATGAGCAGTACGCATGGGACAAAAGTGACCTGGCCACCAAGGACATCACGCGGTACCAAAGCTCACCAGCCACTGTTACAAGCTATATGATTGGCCAAGAGACTTTCATCAAATTGAGGCAACTGGCCGAAAAAGAACTGGGACCAAAGTTTTCTATGAAAGAGTTTCATTATCAAATCTTGCGCCAAGGGGAACTTCCTCTGAAGTACATGGAAGAACACATCTCAAGGTTCATAAAATGTAAGAAAGATTCTTCAGGACTGGGATGCCAAGAAATACTCTCATAAAAACCTTTCCAGCAGCCGATCGCCAGTATACTTCCCAAGAGTTATCAACATCATATTTCTCCTTACAATTTCCATACATTATCAAGCAGAAAGGTAATAAGAATAAAGAAAGTCATCAACTAAGGAAATTGCCTGGATGTAACACTAATTCTCACAGCAAGCATTTCAAGGAATTTATGGCAAAAGTTATGGAGAATCCACTTTTAGGTCTTAATATTTTAAGGCTTAACGCATCATTATTATCGGCATAAGCTTCATAACAGATCTATAGATAGCTGATAACAAGAAACAAGAGCTCGGCTAGCTTTTCTCAACGCCCATCACG
Organism: Orbicella faveolata; assembly: GCF_042242905.1. Classification (NCBI taxonomy): domain Eukaryota; kingdom Metazoa; phylum Cnidaria; class Anthozoa; order Scleractinia; family Merulinidae; genus Orbicella; species Orbicella faveolata. The sequence goes on along the minus strand of NW_028301569.1, from coordinate 9,302,846 downwards.
TTTTTCTCTTTAAAATAAAAATGTTCCCTGTTATAAACGTAACATTAACCGATCTTTGTCAGAATTCTCTCTTCGACTAACTGAACCCGCTAATTTTGTAACAGCGGGCTCTAAGTAACAAGCGCAGTCATACTTTAATGTACAGCTAAGACGCTGATACACGAAGCATTTTTGCACAACTTGTCCGGCAGTTTTTGTTGCAATTGAAGTTTTAGGGAAAACTGCCCTGTTCAAAACCCCTTCTAAAATCAATATATATCGCAACGTTAATTTCGCAGTGAGCGTTAAGCGGAGTAGGACCAAGTTATACTTTCGGCAAAGCTTATTGCAACGAAAATGTTGTGCGACATGCTAATTTTAAGCAAGACTGGTTATTCTTGGCAACTTTAGGGGAAGTGCAAAAGTTATGAAAAAAATGTGAGGCAAGTTGTTAGAAAAAGTTGCCTATTTTGACAACGGCTTTTTGAAAAAAGGTATCAGAAATCTTTGTTGACTTATTGGGGTTTTCTGTTAACTCAGAAATACTGTCTATATTCGCGGAGAAATGCAGTGCTAATGCCGGCTGTATATAAGACTAGGTAGGTCGCGGTGAAAAAAGTACTGTATTTTGCTCCTTTGAGAATTGTCTGAGCACTCGTTTGTGTTTTCTTGCTAGTGTGAAAGCACTCTCTAGCTGTTAGCTCAAAAAAAAAAAAAAAAACTTGCTAGCCACTTTACAAGGTCTACTCAAAAAGCTGCGTGAATCTGAATACAACTTGAGGTCAACTTAAGAAGAAATCTGGATATTTAAGTAAAACTAAAATTGTACCTTAGCCTCTTTTAAGATCATAGAAAAGAAAACCTATGCAAAAGCTACGAGCATGCATGCCATAAGTATGCATTTTAAGTGTATGATATAATTAATCTCAGCTTTAAAAAACCATAAAGTGAAATTATAAAGATAATTGTGACCGAGTCATATTGTAAATTTTACTGTAACGCAGTGCGTAGCATTTTGACACGAAAATAGCCTTCTTTATTAATTTGGTGTAAATAAAGATAAAATACCAATAACTAATAGTCGCCCTGTGCGTCATGTTACACGGCATCGATTGTCAACGGGTTGCGTTAAAAATCGCCGTTTACATTAAAAATCGCTCGCGTACATTACCTTTAAAGAGTAATTGTACATCTTTTAATGATGAATTTTTTAGTTTTCAAAATCATTTCTCCAGAAAGTAAAAAGCTACAGTAACTTTATTGTATATATATATAGTACATTTTGAGAAGACACAATAAAAGAATGCCTACAACAGAAATTTATTTTGTTTTAAGCTCGTTCGTGCTTGGGGCTAATTGTTTGTTCGCTTCCTTTATACTGTGTACGCAATGTGTCGGAGCCCACATGCACCAAGTAATAAAACAAAAGTAATACTGGTTCTGGTAGCTACTACTAGTTTTACTTTGCTGGGTAGCCCCCTTGGTCCCTTAACCTTCGTCGATTCTCATTAGAGATAGCGGCTTAAATGACGTACCCAGTCTCTCTTACACCAAGGTTCTTTCTATCCTGTTCAATTCTTTCATTTCTCATTGGCAAGATAAGGAAAACGATCTTAACTGTCGGGGAACAAATATACTTTATGAAACAACTGAGAGAGCTGTTTTGGGAGAATATCGGCCTTATACGTCTTGACTGTGCGGACCGAGCCCAGCCCGGAGGTCAATACTGCGGTCTGTATATACAGAAAAGACCTAAGGTCGACATTCCTCCTATGTGGTACCAAATAAGGGATATTTAAAACTTATATGGCCTTTAGTCGCGTAACATATACCTCTTACTAACCGAATTCGAGGTCCGTGCGGTAAATTATAGAACGAGTTTTTTTTTTTTTCTTCCATTTTTAGCCCGCGCAATTCGCGCTTTGGGATCCTTAACTTACGGTACGGGCCGAGAGGACGAGGTGAGTAAGGCACCTACTATATCTCTACTGTGTGTCTGATGGGTTAACTTTGGGAAACAATAATTTCTACTGAGTGAGGCAGAACGGCTTCAAATGACTGACGCATGTCGAAAGCAAAACTAGTCAATTCGAAATCGTTGCGATTTCGAAGTGTGATCTTAAGCGCGTTTAATGTACAACTGATAGAAAACGAAAGTTTGAAACTTTATTTTTTATAAAAGCTAAGAACAATTGGCGATAAATTACGAGACATTTTGGCGACAAAAACAACTTTAAACTTTAAGGGGCCGTACAAAAGAATATATACCAGCCCGAAATTGACTAATCACAGCGCGCGTAGTTACTGAGAAATATAACAAAGCCTTTTTACTTGCTGCAAACAGACTTCAAACAGTAGTCTCTTCTTTTCCTTCGATAAACATATAGCGTAGAGCATTTTCACTCACACCAGACTCTAGTTTGGAAGTTGCGTATTGCACGCTGAGATAAGGTAAACAACCTTTAATGTGGTCTATGCTGGTTAATAACGTCTTCAACTCGATCGTTTGTTTTGACTTGCCAAGAGGTTGTTTACTCTCGCAAACTGTAGTACTAGTTACCGACTTTTATTTCAGTGATTCGTACATAAAAGAAAAGATTAAAAGAAAACTACAATTACATTTCAAACTTCCTTCTTTCCCTATGAATCTGTCCAGCCGAATAGCATTCACTGCTAGTTTAATACGAAGAAAAAGCTGGCTCAATTGTACGAGCGCGCTCGTCCATGAGAAATGAATGACAAAGAAAACGAATTTATAGTTAAGCGAGTAACCAATCACTGTCAAGCTTTTTTACGTCAGTAAATTATCGCATAACAATAATAAATCTTGCTGGGTCCAAAGACGCGAAGTTTGCACGCCAAATGTAGGCTCAAGTTTACGTTTGTAGGATTTTTCTGGAGTACATTTTCGACTTTTTAAGCGCAGTGGAACTACAGAGCCTGCAAGGAGTGTTTCAGTCGGCTGTTGGTACCTCCTGTGTCCTGTTTGAGTCTGTTGCTACAAGTAGGTAAGTATGCAAAAATGGGATTAGATTTTGACACCACTTGACAAAGTAACTAACAGTTTTCTTGTTGGAGCACTTGTAAACATCATTTTCTGAAGGCAAGGAAAACAAACCTGGAAGGAAGACTCTCTAGTTTCGTCCAAGACTGTGAAACTTCCACTACTGCGTCAATGATTAATTAAACCTGGCTAAATTAAAAGCTTCGTCTTCCTAAGAATTGAATTATCGAAGCATGTCGAAAGCATAACATTCTTAAAACGGAAAGCGAACTTTCTCTTTCTGTTGCCAAGTTCTTCGGCTCAGCAAAACACAACTCGAGTGCAAGCAAGCTTAAGATTGAGATGCCAGCGGATTATGTAAGGTCTGTGGTCGTCTTCTTAGAAAAAAAATCTTGTTTTCATAACCCGTATGGAAATTTTCATTAACATGTCAGGCATTCAGTTATAATTAGCCACTTAACTGTTTGTGTCGCAGCGACTTAACTCATAGAGTTTCTGTAACACAGAATCAAGGTAACATGTATGATACGAGTTCCATTTGCTCACAGAGGTCAAACATTTGTAATCAACTGTGTTTGTTTAGTCTAGTTTGTACCTGTTTTACCTTAAGACTAAACCGCCTGAACGAAGCTATAAAAACGTAGCCGCTAGCTATGGGCTCCTAGCTGCCAAGGAATCCAAGCCAGAAGTGATTTATATTCCCCTAGATTGCCATGCATTTCCTTTCAATTGTCAAGAGTTTTGAGGATCTAGTAATACACCTAGGCAATATCTCATATTTCATTATTTTCTAATTCTCATACCCCTTTATTTGCTCATATATTGATTCGGTAAAGAGAAACGGGACGTGGATCATTAAGGCAATAGACCATGTCAAAAGTTTTCAAAATGCGGTTTCTAAGCCATTGTTACTTAGAGACAATCGTGACTCGGCATTTTAAGTGCTTTTTCTTTCTTTTTTGTCTTACGGAGGGGATGAAAATTATCTCCTGAAATCAAGATATAATCACAAAATCAACCAGACGATGTTTCGCAAGCAATTTAAAGAAATACAGTTCACTTTAAAAATCCCTACTAAAATCGTAAACTGACTCTCATGCTTATTGAGTGGGAGATTTCTATCATGTGTTAGTTGACGCGGTCGTCGTCAACTATCGCGCATAGAAATCGAGAGCGCTAGCGGATAATCTTATTGTTTTAAAATAAATCTAAAAGTCGTTCAAACTTTATCTAAGTCCTCTTCACAGACACTTCGAAAACGCAAAGAAAACGGCCGTCATGTTGTTAACAACCGCACACTGCTAGGCTATTCACTATCTGGTTAGCCTCTTCTTGGCGTTTAGTTTGTTGGGACGCAGCGCGGAAATTGGCGAACAAAAAATATATAGGCGAGAAGGACGGTGCTGGAGTGCGTTCGCTCCACGCACTAAGCCCCCTCTCCTTTCTCGCTGTTAGTCGTTGAAAATTATATTCAAATCCAGACACTTCGCAAAGAAACGGCCTTCATTTCGTTAACAGTCGCACGCTTTTAGACTATTTACGGCACAATCCACAACAGAATAGATGGTGAGTAGCGTAGCCAATCAGAGAACAGCAGCTAACAGCTTTCGTTATAGAACGCTAGTAGATCAATAGTAAATCTGAACAATTTATGGCGCCGAAGAAGTAAACTTCTCGGCAAGTCCTTTAACTTTTTTGAACACATTAATGCCTTGAAGTTCCTTTAATGAAATTGATAATTACTGCAAACTAGTCACACATCGTTACAACTGGCCTTTATAATTTGCTTTCTTATTTGTCGATAGACGGTTGTGTCATAGACTGCGAGCGAAACTGGGGAGAGTACAAAATGCCGGTGGGTAGGGGTGGTGGAGGGCACGGCGGACGGAAAAAAAGGGATTTTTCCGCCTCTTCCTCCCCCCCCCCCCCCCCACGCTATTAACCCCGCCGCCACTACCCACGGGCATTTTGTAGTCTCCCTAGTTTAGCTCGCATCAAGAGACCAAGATGGCGGCCCGTCGAACTCAACGATCGACATCTACGATCTCACGGAAAAACAGGGGATTGCGAACAGTCTAGTTCAGTATCATTTAGCTTCATTTACTCCCCTTGTTGAGTCTTTTCATGTCTAACAGTCATTTCATTATATTTTACCAACAGATTTTCTTAACTCGCTGAAGTTTAGAAATCAAGTTGTCGAGGCATCCAAACAACAAAGATGGATGAATTAAGCAACTATGAAAGAGGAAGCGCTTCGACTATCGGGATGGCTCCCAATTATTACAACTCACATCAATCGGGCAAGCTCGGGAAATCCCGACAGTGGCTCGTAAATCTGCTCATCATCGGTATTCCGATCTTACTATGTGCCATACTGGTCATCATCTTGATGTTTGTTCCTGACATGAAAGCCCCCGAACCGCCGAATACACAGTGCCTACCCTCCGCGGAGTCGGACAGCTCTAAATTGACGGCGACTCTGAAGAAAATCCAAACCGAATTTTATAACCGCTTGTACCCGGAGAAAATTTACTCGAAGCCTGGAGTCACGCCCGAAGAGATACGATCGGTTTACCGACCATGGGATCCGAGTCCAAACACGATCAAGTTTAAAACCGACGAGGCGGCAAAACTGCTAAAGGAGCTGAAGGATCTGAAGATCAACACGACGCTACTGAAGATAAGAGAGAGGAAAGCAGTCCATGTCGCTAAAGCCATTTTGCTGAATAATTTTGGTTGGGCGCCTTACGGACAAAACTATTATGGCGGGGACTGGATGTTCGGACCTGACTTTTTTTGCTGGCAACCAATTTGTACGGTGCTCCTTGATTTCGGCGCAGTGATTGAAACCTTCAAACCGCACAATACCACTGAATTGAAAAAGCTGGACCAACTCTTTAACCAGGTTAATCACACGTTTGAGCGGTACATCGCGAATTTAGAACTTGGCGTGCTTACTGGCTATGTAAGACCCAAAAAGGCTTGTGTTGGTGGTCTTCACAACTTTCATTACGTTGCCTACCGTAATATAGCCCTGGAAAACGAAACAGGTGAGGGGTGTTTTCCGGGAGAGGCTTACGCTCACGTTAATGTAGAATGGGGTTGGGGGGGGGGGGGGGGGTGGAGAGGGGTGTAGCACAATTTCTTAAACCCAGACTCCGGCGCTATTTGATAATTAGATTATGTGCTCTAGATTTCTACGAGGGGATGGTTGATTGAAAGTGGAAAAGTGATGCTTTTTGCAAGGCCCAAGCTCGAAAATTGATTCTAAATTTTAAGGGAAAACCACAACTTGGACTTGTGTGAACAATTGGTGTTTATCCCGTTTTCTCTAACATGCTTCATTAAACACTAAGTTTAGAATATTCTTTTAAGCGTAGTATACCATATCTATTTTCTCAAGCAGGGCGATAACGTAATGCAATAGCTGTTAAAAATTAAAGGAAACCTGTCTCCAAGGATCCCATCAGGATTAAAATTCCAAATGGGGTTGCGCGCCCTGTTTAAGAACCATGGATTTCATGCTATTCATATAATTGGCGCATTCCTCTATCTATATAGCAGTTACTCACGGGAGTGCTTAGTTTGGCTCAATATTTTGGCCGAGACAAAACTAGCCTTATACAGAGACTGGAAAGTTATGTTCCGTACATGGGGAACATCCGGTATGCACAAAGATCGCGGGCTCGCCCCGTTTTATCTTTAAGGCTGTTTTTCAAAATGGCACTTAGCCGCAGTCTCGTCCCCAGGGCTTTTCCAGTAGAGAATCTCTAAGAGAAAGACCCTGGAAACGAGGTCAATTCAGCCCAAGAAACCAATTTGCAAATACGAGAAGCGCTTTCCATTGGACGAAAAATTCCAGCTTGAATTTCCGGATATTTCCAGGGGCGAATGGAAAAGAGGACAACTTCTCGAGGTATACGCAAATTTTCGGAAATTTGTGGCCTGGAATTTTAGTTCCATTTCATTTTCCTCCCGGAACTTTCGGTTGAATGGTTCGCATTTCGGATATTCAACAATTTTCGGATTTTCCGAAAACTTTCCAAGAAAATTTGTCTCTTGTTGATCTGAAAGCACCCGAGGATTTTGTTCTCAGTTCTAAAGTACACACAACTGAAAATTCTCTCTACTCAAAAGTGATCTGTTGAAAAAAATAATGATGTTTACAAGCCTCCATTCTTTCTCACAGGCGTTTACAAAGAAGCGTTCTCCAACGTCATTCTAAAAGAGGACTTTTTTGAAGAGCTATCCAAGGAAGACAAGGAAGATTGGAAAGACAAGCACGGAGAGGATGTCATGAGCTACTTTAATCAGTCTCTCATTACAAAAATTGGACGTCCCGCTTTGAAAATGCTAAGGTTTGTTCCTCATTGTTTGTTTAGTTTAGTTTCGTTTTGTTTTGCAAGGCATCTTTATTTAAAAGTGAGTTACCACGTAAAAGCAACAGCGACAAAAATGACAACAACTCCAGTGTCGACGACAACAGCAGCAGGGATCAAGGAGGAAGTGAAGTGCGTGAGGTGACGTTGTTTTTGCTCGACTTCTTAAACTATATATGTACTCTGTAAATGTTGAGACCGTCGTTTTCGGTAGAAGCAAGGAAGATGGAAAGCCGAGAGCGGCCGGTTTGTGAAAAGGGATTCGCAAGGTAGCAGGAACCAGGACAAATAAGGAAGAGTCTCTTTTTTTGAAATAGAAATGACATAAAAAAGCGGAAACCGTTAAAAAACGTTGAGAACTAGGAGTAAAGGTTAAGGAAGCAGACCTCTTCGCCTTCTCCTCCCCCCAGAATTGCGACCAATGTCATTTCACACGCATACTTTTGGGACTTATTCTATGTTGGCCAGGCCAATTGTAATTTATGCAGCTAGAGCGGTTTTCAATTGAGTGTTGTAAAACCAAAACCAAAGTTATCGCTCTAGTCAATCACAAAAGACACAGACAATCCAGTGAGCCAATCAAAACTCGAAGTCATTACACGTAGCTGACGCGAAACGTACACCTGAGCATAGCACGCCTACATTTTTCTGTTTGTGATGTATATGTTAGCTTAACTTAACTTAGGGATAGCGTCTCACATGCAAAGAACAGATCAGGACAGAGCTATCTGAATGTTTATTAGGCCAAGTCTAATTTATGCCAAGTTGCTTTTTTATGACCGTTGTGTTAGGTATGTCGAGGGAGAACACTTACAACAATGCGCCCCAGAAACAGTGGCCAGCGGTCTTCAAAAACTACCTCTAAGCTATGGCTACAAGGATGAATTAGCTGACACGAGCATAGTGACAACAAAGGAGCTTCCAACCGGAGAACAGCTGGAAGGAAAGAACACGTACAAGTCACTCATGAGGTTTTTCACAACATTTGATATTACGCCAGAGGTTTTGAGGGAGAAGGCTCAAAAACGTTTGGACGAACTTCTTCCACAGGTAATAACTCTATTGAGTCTGCATACAAACCAAGAGGCCCATCCCGATTTCTGTAGCATGAAGTGACTAGGAGTATTTTTACTCCCCCCTGGATGGGATGATAGTCCATCGAAGGGTTACCCCCAGCATTAAGTTCGCCGGTACCCATTTCTACACCTAGGTGGAGAGAGGCACCGTCAGAGTAAAGTGTCTTGCCTAAGAACTCAACGCAATGTCCCCGGCCTGGGTTCGAACCCGGAACGGTCGATCCGGAGACGAGCATGCTAATTATGAGGCCACCGCGCCTCCCTCAAAAATTCTAGTGACGACTCGGCAAACCGGTTTGGTTTTCTAGGAGTAAGTAAAAGACAGAGTTCTGATGCCTGTCACGAAAACCAAACCAACGTTATTAATAAAATTAACCAATCAGAACAAGGAAAATTAACACAAAAAACCAATGGAAACCCGAGGGAAAAATACGCAACCGGTGGATGCCAAGCGCGGGAAAACGCGTACAAGCCAAATCACGAAGAGTTTCAATCTTTCACTTGATTGGTTGAAAAAAGCCTAATACTCACTGTCAGATTAGCCCGTCTTCTGAGAGCTGCATGGAACAATATCTAGAGCGTTTGAATTTGTATCGAGTCGGGCGGTGCGAGTTCAAGGGCTGGCAAGAGTCACTTATTGTGTTTTCGGGTAAGACTTATAAAACTCTTTAGCACAGTGTCTCTCTCGCCTCAGAAGTATATTAGAACTGCTAAAGGCAAAATGACAAAAAGGCGAGGCTAACCTAGCGTCGTAGTAACATCTCACACAGGGAGAGTAGCAATACTTACCTTGCGGTTGCTCTATGCTACAGAATCCGAGATAAGCTCTGACTGTGTGGTTTATGGAGGCGACTTGGCGGAGTGGTTTAGGGCGCTGAATTTGTAATCTGGAGGTCCCTCCACCATACCACCATCTGGAGTTCAATTCCTCCACCGCGTTGTTTAAATAGCCGACTGCTCGGCCTCACACCTGTTGGGATTCTTGATAGTTTATGTTCTATTTGAAATGTTTTTTTATTTATTTATTTACAGTGTCTCGAATCAGTGCGACAATACTGTGGCTTCAAAGGGACATACACTTTTCTCTCTTTTTTTTTTTTCACTTGCGACTTAGCTGCTACTTTCTTGCGACTTAGCTGCGACTTTCTTGTGACTTGCTACTTTCTTGCGACTTAGCTGCGACTTTTCTGCTACTTTCTTGAGACTTTCTTGGACTTGCTACTTTCTTGTGACTTAGCTGCGACTTTCCTGCTACTTTCCTGCGACTTAGCTGCGACTTGCTACTTTCTTGCGACTTAGCTGCGACTTGCTACTTTCTTGCGACTTAGCTGTCTGGCTACCTCGCTAGGCAGCTTGCGTCGGCAGGCCAGGTTGTTTTATTTGAAAACAACGCGGACTCCTATCAATAACCGGTAGTCTGTTTTGCGTTGGCTTTACAGTATAGCTATGAAGTTTTTCGCCGTTTTCACTTTCATTTCGGTGTGCTCTATGTCGCTGGCAATGCTTCCATCTTACTCTCCTGCAATAAGGAACAATGCAGTAATGCGCGACGAGATAATCGAGAACTATTTTAATCTCGGGCTTACTGCACCAGAAATCGCATTATTTCTCGTAAGTGTACATGGTATCGGGATCTCGTTAAGACAATTGAAAAGAACACTCAGACGGTTGGGATGTACAAGACGTCGGCGTCGAAGTAATTTGAATGAGGTGGTGTTTCTCGGCAATGCAACCTGGCCTGCCGTCTCACAGCCCAGCTAGGTAGCCAAGCAGCTAAGTCGCAAGAAAGTAGCAAGAAAGTCGCAGCTAAGTCGCAAGAAAGTAACAGCTAAGTCGCAAGAAAGTAGGAGGAAAGTCGCAGCTAAGTCGCAAGAAAGTAGCAGATAAGTCGCAAGTGAAAAAAAAGAGAGAAAAGTGTATGTCCCTTTGAAGCCACCGTACGACAGTGTTAAATACACTTGACACTTAAATAAAGTTATTGATTCATTTTTTGAATAATGGCCCGATTACATTTTTAACGTTTTGATATACCTGACTCACTAAATCACCTTTTATTACACTTGCCAGGCTGTGCAACTTGCTAAAGATTACACTGGCTTCAAAAACAATGTATCCGCCATTGACGAATTCTCAATAGAGTTTCAGGCCCAGGACAAGTATTTTAATGACAAGTCATTCCCTGCAAACGAGTCTGGCGATGAAGCATTCATCAAATGTAACGACATCAAAAGTGCTGAGGCTTATTGCCCAAAACGATATAAAGCTATGAAGGCGTGGATCGACAACACCGAGAAGGTGAGAATTATTAATGCATAAAACAAGTAGATTCCAGTCATTTTAGTTATATTGCGTTACGTCAGTGCTTGCTTCTTCGCTTTCGCGCTCGTCTTTTGCGCTTTTCGTGCTAAAACGCTTGTTATATAAATTATGATAGACTACATTGTAGCATCCCATCCGGGAAGGAGAGGGGTTTACCCTCTTCTCACTTAGACATGTTAGAACTCAAATGTCACATGCAATTCATTCTAAGACCATGTCTGGTTTTTCAAGTACTGGACTGCAGGGAGGTACCTGGTTATTGAAACACTAAAGGGGGGGGGGGGGGTGAGGAAATTTGTAAAAAGAGAATTCCTTCAAACTCTGTAAATTATTTGAAACAATTTTGACGCCATTTCTATGTTTTTTTAAATTTGATAAAGGACCAACGCTCCGAAAAGGAGCAGGTGCGCATCCATACTGCTTTCCCCTCTGTACTTTGCAACGATAGTAATAGGAATTTGCATTTATATTCGACTTCACTGCACCTTCCATAGATGGTGGTAGTTACCTGTTATTTACTGTGAACAAAGTATTGCAGTATTGCGACAATAAGGGTATATACTTATTATGATATATTCTTTCTACCTAATACACTAGCCGTTGTACATCCGCCCCCTCCCCTCCCTGATTTTTTTTTTTTGAGGGGGAGGGGCGGATGTAATAGATCAAACACGAGAGACACTGTTTCATCGAGATATCCAGACACCGAGAGGAGAGTTGAAAATACGACGAGCAGAGGAGTATTTTTAACGAAATTCGAGATATTCGAATAGCCGATGAAACAGTGTCTCGAACGTTTGAAATATCTTTTCAATCGAAACAAAAACTAAGGAGTAAACGGAGAAGCAAAATCGTCAAAATGTATGCTAATTAAGACCGGGTATCTAAACCTCCTTCACGGCTGTGATTTTCTTTGTTTAACTTTATAAATTATTAATACATTTGAAAAGTACAAAGGTTGTATAATGCAAGTTTATGACAATGAGTTTAATTCACTTTTAAGAAATTTATTATGATTTACGCTTTGTTCATACGTATTTTTCTAAAATTCTTTTCGATAGAATGTGGAATTAATCGACACATATTTTGGGAAATTGTTCCACGAAAGTGGTCCAAAGAACTGCGTTCCAGATTGCCCGGCGGAAATTGTTCCATGGTTCCATCCACATGCCGTATTTCACGCTTATTTCATTGGTTCGAAAGATTGCTCGATAAAGGCGAAACAAGGACTTCCATTCTTCACTGAAAACTACGGACCGAAATGGACTGAATATACAACAGTGGTTCATGAGATTGCAGGGCATCACATCGAGGTTTGGTCTTGTTTAAGTGTTTGTTTACTCTCATCTCATCACCTCCTTCACCTTCATCTAATTCCTTGGACCAGATTGGCGCATAATGCCTCCACATTCTCTCCCCATCCACTTTTGTCTTGCGCATCCTCTCCCTTTACACTGTACGTCACGTTGTTTTTGGCCAACCTCTCTTTCTCTTTCCCTCGGGGGTCCCATGGTAGGGCTGTAATATGGTGATTTTCAGGTTGCTGTCTTAGGATGTGTCCAAGGAATCGCCATATTCTTCTACCTAACATCTCCACATAACCTCTCTATGCTGGCCCTTTCTAGTAGCTCTCTATTGCTGATTTTTTCCTGCCATTTAACCTTCATCATTCTACTCGGGGATCGATTCAGTTTGAAACACATCGATTTTCTTAGCATCGCCCTCATTCATTTTCCTCGTTTCGTAATCATACATAAGAACCGGCTTAATCAGCGCCTTGTAGAGTCTCATCCCGTACTTCAGACTTCAGATACAGCTGTTTCGCGATAGGTTGTCTTACAAAGCTTGCAAATGTACGCGACTACACCAAAAGGTATTATGGGTAGCGTTAGCCTACCCTGTTTGATCGAAGTTTTTAGCGTTTGAAAGTCATGAACGCACATTTGTGGTTTTTCCTTCTTTCGTTATTAAACAACTTGGACTTCGAATAAGCAACGGTGAGCGATTACAGCCTAGAATACCTTTCGGCATTGCTACGCACGCATTTGTAGGACAAACTTTCTTGCATGAGACAAGATATTTCGCGTGAAAATCCAAGAGACAGTTACAGTTCTTAAAATAGAAATATACGGGAAAGAGTTCTAGGTTATAAAATATATGGAGAGTCCGGGTGATGGGCTCCTGAGACTAAAATTTCATGTCATGCTCCATACAGTCTAATATCTGGTGGGGTTCCGGAATAATAAGTGGAGTTCCCTCAACGAAAGAGTGAGGTCTTAAGTAAGACGGGAGAGCCCGTATCAAAGCGGTTGTGTCCGGAGTAAAAAGTGGGTACCGTTTAACAAACTGGTGGAAGACGGAATAAAACATGAAGACCTATAATCAAAGGGTGGAGCTCCGGAGTGAAGGGGTATTTGATCCCGAGCGCAAGAGTCCCTTCGTATCTGGCTCTGAGACTGTCCAGTAGGAATTGAGTAAAATGTTGCTCTGCGTGTCAAGTGTTAACCGATAAAGATTTTCAGCCAACCTGGCTGGGAGGGAGGGAGTAACTGGGAGGCCTTATACAAACTCTGGTACAAGAAGTTAGGTGAGGTGAGGGAGATAACTGCAAGAATGAGAAAGAGTGTCAAATAATTAACTCCTATTATCTACGTTATAGGTTCAGAGTTTCACGGAGTATTTTCAAGGCGACTGTACTGATCCAATTGCTTGGTTGAACGCTCCTAACTACTTCACGGCAATAACAGAGGGCTGGGCATCATACGCTGAATACCAGCTATATCCAATGGATACGGAACTTTACACTACGGACAAATCAGATGATAAAGAGAATAGGGAAAAATTACGACAGAAGTATGGCATGCTATACTATCAGGTGAATTGCGACAGATTCTTCAGCAAGTCTGTTTATCCCGCGTTAACAAAGCCTCCTACGCAGACATTCTTTGGGCTCTCCCACGAAGAAGATTGTGTGACGACCCCAAAGAGCGTCTGGGTAGTGGGCTAGCGTTAGCATTCCTCAAAGCATTTGTCTTCGTTATACGTATCGGCACATGCGAGCACTCTTAATTGTCATCATACAGGATTTCACCACCACACCCAAACGTTGGAATCACTCGCTCTCTTCTACAATACAAGTGCTGTCACAAGAGTACTACTCAATACCTCTAATTTAAATGGTACTAGGGTTTAATCCACAGCCTTTATTTAACGTTAAAACCTGTACAGCATAATGTGCATTGCCAAATGAAAGTACTGCTCAATAGCTTTCATTTGAATGGCCACACTCTGGGATTTCATCCACAGACTTAAAAGTTAGAACCACATTGTACATTATAATAAACAGTACCACATGAAAGTTCTGCTCAATAACTTTAAATGTGAATGGTCGCACACAAGTGTTTCATTAAAGAAACTAAAAAGTTAGAACCATCTTTTTCAACATAATTAATCAAAAGAACGTACCGGACATATTTCAACTTCAAAAAAAATGAAAAGCATAAAGTAGGAATTAGTGAATGCAGCGAACAAATCCTTTGAGTTTCCATTTATTTATTTATTTATTTATTTATTTGTTTATTTGTTTATTTTGCAGATTCTACACGCCCTAAGGGCTGCGGTAGATATTGATTTACATTACTATGGGAAAGACGTGAGCCTTATTCTGGAGATGTACCGCAAGTATGTCTGGGAAGACAACAACCATCAAGTCAAGAAAGACATTTACCGAATTCAGAGCACCCCGGCATTTGTAACAAGCTACATGATTGGTCAGTTAGAAATTGAACGCGTCAGGGAAATGGCCGAGAAAGAGCTGGGTGACGACTTCTCACTGAAAGATTTCCATTACGAGATTCTGCGCGAAGGGGAGTTTCCGCTGGACTACTTAGAAGAACACATTAAGGCGTATATTGCATGCAAAAAAAATCCCTCTAGCATAGGCTGTGAGGAAATCGTGTAATCTTCATTCAGTGAACACTAGTGATTCTCAAGGTACTAATGTGCGTCGTCAGGCGAGCAAGTGAAACACTTGGTTAAAAAAAGGCGATTTACATAATGGCGTCATTTGACTACAACTATCACAACCCTTCACTTTCTGTTTTTTTATGCTAATTAGGGCAATTGTTATTTAAACCCCAGTGGGGCTTCAAATTTTAAAAAATAAAGAAAAAACGAAAGTAGTTCTGGTAATTGTAGTCAAATGACGACAACGTGCAAATCTGCTATTATAAACTTAAAGTTAAATGTAAATAACCATCGTAAAGAAATTGGAATGCTGACTTTTCGACTGTTAGCCGGTCATTTGCTAGGCAAATTATAGAACGGATGGCGTTCGAAATAGCTGAGTGTGAAACGGCAGCTTTTTAATTGCTTAGGGCGGAAGAAATTGGAATTTGGACAACCTTTCTTGAAACAGTTGTATCTTACGAATATTGCATGTTAGTATTTGCCATTAGAATATAGCTCTGTACACCCGCTTTTGAAGCTGGGTGTGCATTATTTTTTTTATAGATGCGCGGCTGGAAATTACATAGAACACGTATGTCCTGGTTGTTGCGTTGCCAGCCCAATCACCGTTACTTGGACTGGCATTATCTGTTCCTCAAGGCACAAAGTTTTCCTCGAGCTACGCTCTCGGAAAACTGTTTGCTTCTCGGAACAGATAATGTACGCAGACAGATGCCGAGCATATTTTCGCATATTTTCGTGACGTCATGTGCATACGCTCCATTGTTTCTTTAGGGGGTTGGGGTTGTAAAATGTTGTTATTTCGTACACAGATCCCCAACGGCCAGGCTAGTGTTTGTATTGAGTGGGACCTGGATACGATTTTGGGTGATTGTGAACAAGAACTCGTATCCATATACTTGATTGTACATACAGTGTAAACCATTTGATCATTAACAACAGTTAGACTAATTAATTTTAGTGAATGTTGTAAACCCGATCAAAAACCTGATAGAAAACTTTTAGAACGCGAAGCAATAAGAGCTAAGATATCTTGCCCCCAGAAATAGAGGGAAAAAAACTACTGGTTTTGGTTTTCCTCCGTTTAGACGGCAGAAAATATATATTAGTTCGAGAGTTGTGCTTTTTAACCAATTCTGATATCACATATTTAGTTAGCGAATAAAAGGTCTATGTACCTGTCAAGACGTAGATGTAGATGAAGATGTAGAAGACAGAAAATTTGAACATTCTTGTCCTTTCACTAACATTAAGGGGTCGCAATAGAAGGGAACTTTAAAGCTTAATTTTTGTCAACTCACCTATCGTACAGCTATATGTCTAGGTAAAATAGTTAGTTTGCTTTTGTTTAGTTTCAAGAGTTTGAAATAAATTTATGCTGTTCCAGCGTGTTAAAAAATTATCTAAGTTGATGTGGTCTTGAGCCAAGTTATTAAACTTACACGTATGATTTTTATCTCAAAAGGGTATAAACGTTCCCCTTGATCAAGAGAGATGGCTGTGTGGATATCGAGAAATGGATAATTTGGTGGAAAATTTCTCGTGAATAAAAGTCGATTGCTAGGCTCAAGAAGGATATTTTTTCACCGAATCCTGACTCAGTTTTAGACTTTTCTATGACCCATATTCTGATCTGGCCTCTAATGTCCATATGGTCATTTTCAAACCGCTGGCTGTGTGCGCATCTAAATTGACGGTAAATTGCGCTGTAACACTTAATCAGTGAGGTCGAAAGCCGAGCCAGCTTTCACCTCACAGAAATCGAGAGTGAAAAATCTAGTTGATTTTGCCGAAGTTCTAGCTAAATCTTCACACCACAATTTCTAGTTATTTCTTTATATGTCAAGTAGTGTGAATTGAACTTCACCCCTAAGCAAAGTCACGCGCGGATTGAATGATCGCTTAAAACTTGCAGCTGTTTAAATGCACTCATCAGGTTATTGGGCAATTTCAGGTTTTAAAGCCGCATAACGGTCAATCTCCTTTCATTTGTCTTCTTGGTAACTGAATTATCCAGATATCTCTCCAAATCTTCCTCTGAGACAACGGAGAAACGAGAAAACGAGGTCATTACTGATGTGGATGGCCTCCATTCCGAACTACATTCTATAAAGGCTGATGGCACGTGTGTGATAGCTCAGCCTGTCAAATTAGCTCATGTGAATAAGTATGGATGTAGAAATCTATTTATATGTGATATTTTTTGGTTACTCTAGCTCTGTCTTCTATGAAAGAGTTAGAAGTTACCCCTGTGGTCAGATAGGTTAGATATGATTATTCTATTAACTTGCCTCCGAGGCTTAAGGGATTAAAAGCAAAAAAGAAAATACGATCAAAGTTGAGGGATGAATTATTTTAATTCTTTTGTTTTATTCCTCTAAGCCTCCGAGCCAAGTCAGAATTTAATATATCGAAGTTGACCTCACATGAGTGGTAAGTAGGAACTAGGAAGACTCAAAGTTTATCAAACAGAGATTCGTTTTATCAATTCGAACACAAGATTAGTGTTACACGTTGTCTTTTGATGATTTTTTATTATTATTATTATTATAAAGCATCTCTCTATAGAATTCGCTTATCACTTACATTTATTCCTATCGCCACATAAAGCCCTTCCTCAGGGGTGTAGCCAGGATTTTTCAAAGGGGGTCACACTGTGTCAAAGTGAGTGTATTCACCAGATTGTCATGACGTTTCCGCCACCTGTTGTGGGTTGTTTGCTTTAAAATGTGTCCCATAAGTGTATAGGAATATATGTAAACTAACTTCAAAAACGTACATAAACATTGCTGTGAATATTATTTCACTCGCACTTACATCATCTATTTACTAATAATCTTTGTACGATGCTAGCTTGTCTAGTTTGTCGTCAAATATATATACTTCTCGACTGAAATTACTTTAGCTAAGAACAACAATTCTATACCTGCCCCTGGTAAACCCTGTTACATCACAATGCACGTAATTAAACTTATGATTATTGACTAACAGTCTGAAACAATTATTATGTCTATGAATATTCAGCCTTTAGTCTAATGAGGCAGGGTTACAAGCTAGGGTATTAATGAGCATCATCCAAACACGCGATATTTAACAGCGTAGTGAAACACTGCCACTTCATTCTACTGGTTCATAACAGTTGATATACACTGGGTTTGATCCACAGATTTAAAAAGTTAGAACCACCTTGTACAAAGTACCACACGAAACAGCGTTCTTGTGGTTGATCACACACTAGGGCTTGTCTGCAGAGCTTAGTGCGATCTTGTCAGAGATAATGGCCAGTGGCGGATCCAGACCTTGAGCTAAAGGGGTGGTGGTTGTTTTTGCTTGCCCTGTCGGCTTTTCTTCCTTCTGTGATTTTTTTTTATTTATTTTACCCAAAATAAGGGGGAGGGGAGATCCGCCACTGACGGCATCCAGGAATTTGTAATCCTTGCGTAATCCGTGTCAATCTTTTCAATCCTCAACCATCCTTGTTCCTTTATGGACAAGGTACATTACAACGACTCATTTTTTTTTTTTTTTTTTTTTTTTTTTTTTTTGCTACCACTTTAAAATTATAGGAGTTCACCAGGGTCCTAACATAAAATTACAAATTCCCAGAATTCTAATTTCTAGGAATTTCAGAAGTAATTCGAGCCCTGTTAAAAGTTTGAACCAACAGTGTCATGATATGAAAGTACTGCTAAGTAGCAAGGGTTTTATTCACAAACAGCGAAGACCGCCTTGCGCAACTAAACTAGGCGCGGTATTTCTCGATATTCGTTACTATTCTATGATTCCAACTACTGACGCTACGTTGAAAAGTTGTAACCGAATTAATTGATGTTAAGTTAAGTATAGTGGCAACAGGGAGTGTGGGAGTGAATGATTCAAAGGAAATCAAAATCCCACATTGAGCGGCCATGTTCAAGTTATATTCACAACAAAGCTCTCTTAAACGGGTTAAACAGAAATTCCTCCATGTTACCTTCGCTTTCATCGGCAAAACTGTCGCTCGTAGCTTTCACCCGTTTCGCAACTATCTCCCACTGTGGAACATAAAAACCGTGGGACAATTTATCTTTCTCAGGGGGATCATAATACATGTCTGCTAGTGTCCCAAAGCGCTCCATGAGGCACGACGTCCCAGGGTAACGGCTTCTAGCCTGGAAAACCAGTTTCTCTCCGATATACCTGATCTCAGTGGTTGATGAGGAATGTGGATTCATAGATCGCAGAATATTTTGATACTCACTGATAGTAACATTGTAAGTCTGTATAGTTCCGAATACGGAATTGCCTTGCTTGACTTGAAATTTGCCAGTAAAAGGCGCTGGATTGATCGGAAAGTGGAATTCACGCTGAAGTTCAAACAGCGTTTTGTTCAGTCTTGGAATCAGGAGACTGTACAGCAAAGTTGAGACTTTAGACGCATCTTGCTGTACGTAATAAACTGAACTCGTGAGAATATTTGCTCCAAGAGCAAGTTCGGGGATAACTGTAAACTTGGCGTTATAAGTGTCTATGTTTCCTTCTTTGACGCGAACAAGAACGTGTTCTTTGAAAGTCATTTCAAACGGTGAGCCCCAAAGAGTGACACCATCTGGAGTTATGTCTTTTGGCGTCATCATTTCACGGAGAGTTGCGGGCTTGAAGAGTTTTTGTTTCTCGGGTTCGGCAAACATCATTCCAAGCTTAGCTAGATCGTCAATGGTTGAGTACATCTGACCTGCAGGAGCCAGCCATCCAATTTCCATAAACGGCGTTCTTTTTCCTCCGCAAAGATACGGATAGGCCATGTTCTTCTTCACCTCGTCTGTGATTTCAAACCCTGTGTTTACCATCCCGAGGGGTTTTAGAATGTTCTCCCGTGTCCAGCTCTCGAAGGTTTCATTCTGGAGTAAGTTCTCGGTCAGGAGGCGGCCCAACAATCCATAACCAAGGTTACTGTAAGATGGCTGGACCCATGGTGGGAGTATAAGCGAGCGATTCTTCAATAGTGCGAGTTGTTCAGCAGAGGTTGTGTTGCAGCTAAACAAACATGGCGCCTCGCGAGGTAGCCCTGACATTTGACTCGCGATTTCTCGCAGTGAGATGTTTTCGTTGGTATAAGGGTTTTTGATAAAAAAATTAGGAGCATACTTGCTTAGAGGATCATCAATCGAGGAGATTTTGCCTTCTTCGTAAAACTTGTACATCATCAGAACAGGAAAGATCTTGGTGAGGCTTCCAATTCGGTACACGGTGCTGTCGTTGGGTTTCTTCCCAGGTTGTTTATACATCTTGCTTCCAAAGTGGCCGCTCCACAGAATTTCACCTTGGTAAAAGACATTCATAGAAATGGCAGGCAGCGATGATCCCTTGTCTATTAAAGCACTCAGGGCTGATTCTAATTTCTGGAAGACCTCGGTGATTCTTTCAGGCGTCGGTTTGGGCAAGGGAAGCAGTGTCGGCAGCTGGGGGCATTCCAAGGTATCCTGGATATTTTTGACTGCTTCTTGTTCGTTGCTTTCTGAATCTGATTTGTGTGATAGAACGTACCAGATCAAAACAGCAGTGACAGCGACAGCTACCAGAGTTGACACCACAGCCAGTATCTTCCACAGTTTCAGGTAACTGGAGGGTTGTTTCTTCTTACCTAAAATCGAAACGTCCGAAGAGTCCAACATCTTGGGAGAGAACTAAAAATACGTGGCATATTTGGTACCGAACTGTCATCAAAGTAAATTGAGAAATGTTGACGCCTCCACATGAAAGGACATGTTGAGATTATTCAAGTGTCCAAGGGTAAACAGAGACCAAGTTATGGACCATGAAGCATGGCCCAAAATCCATACAAACGTCTCTAATTTTGAGACAGCGTCATGCCTAACCATATAATGATTTCTGTGATACTTTAAAAAAAGGGCAAATATAGTGATTTTCATCTCAGTTTCTGCCAAATGAGAGGTGCACGACAGGATTTTACTGTTTTCACAAAACTAATAAAATTTTGTAAGAGTTTATTTGGTTTACATGACGCTGTCTCAAGTTCAAGGCCAGAAGTCAGGCTTTGATAGGTATTTCGTTGCAGAGGGCTTTAGCGGTTGAACCCTTTTCAAAGGTCTGTAGGCGCTATGATCGAACACTTTCGCGGTTAGAGACCGACCAGCATATTCTCGGGAAGGAAAACAACATTTTTTGGTGAAAATCTTCCAATTCCAAGAAAGCAGATTATCAAATCATGATAATCATGTATCTTCAGAACCTCCTAATCATCATGACAAGAATCAACAACAATCGCTCGATGTAAATCACTTGGTCTTCATGTAATGTCGACCTAATTTATTAGTTCATGTGTCCCGTAAGTGTAGGAATATAAGGACATGAAGTAACGTCAATAACGTAGATATTGCTGAGAAGATTATTTTACTCGCACTCATTACATTTATTTAAAATCATTCATAAGAATCTTTGTACAGTATTATGCTAGCTTGACTAATTTGTCGTTTAATACTATAAACCTCTCGACTGACATAGTTTTCCAAGAGCATCAATTTTATATCTGCTCCTGGTGAGACACAATGTTCGCAAATTTACCTTATGATTATTGACTAAGAGTCTGAAGCAATGATTATCCCAAGAAATATTCAAGCTGTAGTCTAATGAGGTAGAGTTACGAACTATAGGGTATCATTCAGCATCATCCAAACACGCGACCTTATACAGTGTATTGAAACAGTGCTACTTTAACTTCCTTCCCAGTAATGATTTCATTTGACTGGACATACACCAGGGTTTGTTCCTCTATTTTTAAAGTTAGAACTTCACTGTGCAGCATAATAAACTGCACTACATGAAAGGAATGCTTATTAGCTTTCGTTTAAATAGTCACACAATAGGGTTTCATCAACAGACTTATATAAGTTAAAATTAGAACTCGCACCTTGTGCAGTATGATAGAGGGTCTCTCATGAAAGTACTGCTCAATAACTTTCATTTGAATGGTCACGCATTAGGACTTCATCCACAGACTAAAACGTTACAACCACCTAGTGCAGTACACGAAATATCTTTCGTTTAACTGATCTCACTTTAGGGATTGTCTGCAGACCGTTCTTGCCAGGGAAGATGGAAATTTGCAAATTTAGGAATTTTTCGGGGTAGAAAGATAAAATTTCTCGCACACTGAAATCCTAAACCACGGTGTGATTTTTTTTTTTTAATAATGCTTCCAAAGGCAACTAGCTTGTTATTAAGTGGTTGTGGAAAAAAAATAGTGTAAGAATTCATTTGCTTTTTTTTATAACACTAGAAATTTTTAGGCGTTTCCCAGGTGTAGGTAGAGAGATGAAAATTTTCAAGGAGTTTTCCAGGCTCCTGAAAGAAAATTGCAATTTCCATATGTTTTCCAGGAATATTTCGAAACCTGTTACAACTGCCTATTAAGTACCATAATATGAAAGTACTGCTGAATTTTACACCCTAGCGTTTCATTCACAAACAGCTAAGACCACATCGTACAACTAAACTGAGCTGGGTATTTCTAAATATTCGTCAATATTGTATGATTCCAGCCACTGACGTTGTAAAGTTACCACCAAATTAATTGATTTAAAGTTTACGTCTAAGGTTTCTCACTACACAGCACTTTTAAACGGATTAAACAGAAATTCCGGTACGTTACCTTCGCTCTCACCGGCGAAACTGTCGTTCGAAGCTTTCACCCGTTTCGCAACTATCGCCCACTGTGGAACATGAAAACCGCGGGACAATTTATCCTTCCCAGGGGGGTCATAATACATATCTGCTAATGTCCCTACACGTTCCATGAAGCATGTCATCCCAGCGGTATGGCTTCTTGCCTGGAAAACCAATTTCTCTTCGATATACCGGATCTCAATCGTTGTTGACGCATACACAAATCGCAGAATATTTTGATACTCGCTGATAGTAACATTGTAAATGCTTATAGTTCCGAATATGGGATTAGTTTGCGTGACCTGAAATTTACCAGTAAAAGGCGCTGGATCGATCGGGAAGTGGGCTTCACGCTGAAGTTCAAACAGCGTTTCGTTCAATGTCGGAATCAGCAGATTGTTCAGCAATGCCAAGCCTTCAGACGCATCTGGATGTGGGTAGAAAACTGTACTCGTGAGAATATTTGCTCCAAGAGCAAGCTCGGGGATAACTGAAAACTTGGCGTCGTATGTGTCTATGTTTCCACCTTTGGCGCGGACAACAACGTGTTCTTTGAAGGTCATTTCAAACGGTGAGCCCCAAACAGTAACACCATCTGGGGCTATGTTTTTTGGCGTCATCATTTCACGGAGGGTTGCGGGCTTGAAGAGTTTTTGTTTCTCGGGTTGGGCAAACATCATTCCAAGCTTAGCTAGATCGTCAATGGTTGAGTACATCTGACCGGCGGGCGCCATCCATCCAATATCTAAAAACGCCATTTTCTTTCCTTTGGGTAGATACGGATAGGCTATGTTCTTCTTGACCTCGTCTGTGATTTTAAAACCCGTGTTTACCATCCTGAGGGGTTTAAGAATGTTTTCCTGTGTCCAGCTCTCGAAAGTTTCGTTCTGGAGTAAGTTCTCGGTCAGGAGTCGGCCCAATAATCCATAACCAAGGTTACTGTAAGATGGCTGGACCCATGGCGGGAGTATAAGCGTGCGGTCCTTCAACAATGCGAGTTGCTCGGCGGAGGTTGTGTTACGGCAGCTGTATAAACATGGTGCCTCGCGAGGTAGCCCTGACATTTGACTCGCGATCTCTCGCAGTGTGATGTTGTCGTTAGTATAAGGGTTTTTAATAGCAAAATTAGGAGCATACTTGCTTAGAGGATCATCAATCGAGGAGATTTTGCCTTCTTCGTAAAACTTGAACATCATTAGGACGGCAAAGATCTTTGTGATGCTTCCAATTCGGTACACGGTGCTGTTGTCGGGTTTCCTCTCAGGTTGTTTATACACCTTGCTTCCAAAATGGCCGCTCCACAGAATTTCATCTTGGTAAAAGACATTCATAGAAATGGCAGGCAGCGACGATTCCTTGTCTATTAAAGCACTCAGGGCTGATTCTAATTTCTGGAAGACCTCGGTGATTCTTTCAGGCGTCGGTTTGGGCAAGGGAAGCAGTGTAGGTAGCTGGGGGCATGCCAAGGCATTCTGGATATTTTTGTCCACTTGATATTCGGTGCTTCTTGAATCTGATTTATGTGTGAGAACGTACCAGATAAAAACGGCGGTGATAGCGACGGCTACTAGAGTTGACACCCCAGTCAATATCTTCCACAATCTAAGGGAACTGGGAGCTTGTTTCTTGTCTGAAATCGAAGCGTACGGAGGCTCCGACATCTTGGGTTGTCTTCGGAGAGCTGAGTGATAATGCGTGACACAAGTGGCCACTTAATTGTCAACAAAGTAGATTGCGAAATGTTTCCATAAAAGGTATTGGTCATTTCTCTTTTAGGTACGTTTATCTTTTGAATTTTAATCTGAAGTGATCTCATAGTCAATTTTGCTTTTCGTTTTCAGCTAGCAGCTTACTTGCTTTACCCTTATTTCTAGGCCTTACTTGGACTTGTCACCCCGGGAGAGGTACTTTGGGAATTTCTGGGTGGGGATGTACCGCTGGGACCCTGGAACCCTTAGCCTATACCAGAGCTAGTTCAGCTGAATTTTGCTACCCTATACTAGAGTAAACTCCCCAAATCGCCCCCCCCCCCCCCCCCCCTCATCTATCGACACTGTTGAGGCTGATTTGCGTAAATTTAAACTTGGTGATTTGATTTTTTTTTTTTTTGTATTTTTGAGTGGCAATTCCTGGTTTCCTTAGTCTAGATAAAATCTTCAACCAACTAGTCAGTTTTGTGAAAAATTATACCCTATTCTAGAGCCAAACGCTCTGATTGCTATACCCTATCCTAGAGTAAACTGCTTGAAAACCATACCCTTCACAGCGGCACATACCTACATAGCCCATATATGGCAGTGGCCCCCCCCCCCCCCCCCCGCGGCTTGTCACCCACCGCGTTCCGCGTAATGAGCTCAACTGTCACGTAATACAGAAGATGTAGCCTGCGAGGCGCCAAGGGGAAAAGCTTGTGTGCTACAGAAAATATGATAAAAGGGCCTGTCTGTCACGACTAAAACTTTGCAAAACACATGGAACTGAGAGGTGACTAAAACGTCCCAGACAAGTCGTAGCGTTCATACGAAAGAGGGATTACATTACTCGCAGACCTTTAACAATAGTTGTAAACAATGGGAATTTGAAACAAAATTAAAATTTGCTCGTACACGTTGGCATTCATAAGTTTTCTTTTTAATATGGAGGACTTCAATGAACAATCTCCCAGTTGGACCCTTTCCCAAGGGCCTCTACTGAGGAGCTGTGATCGAACAGTTTCGGTTAGAGACCTACCAGACCAGCAGATATTTTCAGGGAGGAAACCAGTGTTGAATTAGTGAAATTTTGAGCTGCAGTTTATCAAATCATTCCTCCAAAACCTTTTTATTCTCATGAAAAAGGTCCCGCTGGCTAAGAGGGACAAGCCGTCCCACGGACAAGAATAAGTTTTCTGGTATAAGTTTTGAGAACAGTTTCATTATAAAACGATAAGCTTCGAATCAGCTGCTTGATTTTCATGATCTATATGTTCGCTTTGCATTAGTGTTCTGAGGAGAACTTAGCTTTTGATCACCGCTTCCTACTGTACTGAAAGGGATGAAAATGTAGGTCTGCACCATGACAAAGAAAGGCTGTTAGAGCATGCAAAGTGCTTATCAGAGACACCGTTAAATGATATTTAGACTATTAAGGCTATAGCATGAAGATCAAAGTGGCTTCAGTTTGTTATTTTGACTTGGCTGTCTCCCCAAGGCATTGAAAACGGAATTTTAATTCGCGTGATCCTGCACGCATTGTCTTTTTCTATTACAGTGAAGCATGACCAGCTGAGTAGGTTTAAACACAATATCAGTTACGCCTGGAATGCAATACGTACTGTTGTAGATTGTGTCTGTTATGTTCGGACGCCATTTTCTTTTCTGTTGATAAGCAAAATAAGATCTGCATCTGGTTGTCGAGGCTAATCAAAGGAACGATCATCTTTACAGGTAGGGGATTGTTTGTTGGCTGTTTTTGCTTGGTTGAACACGGGATATTAATTGTTACATTCATGCTACGTTCTTTTAACTCGCTTCTACAAGATGCAAACTCCAAACTTAAGTTGTAACACGTAATCATGGTAGTGGGATAAAGTAACTCGAGATTGTCTTAACTTTCTCTAGTTTTCGAAAGAACCATTGTTTGCTATCAGTCGTCATGTTTCAAACCCGTTCACGGCAGTAGCGTTGGAGTGCAGATGTATGCCCAGTTTAGATGTTTGCGGGTTTCTTCGACTGATTAAGTTTATATGTACTATATTTTCCTGTTGTTATGTTGGCTTTCTCGTGATAGCCAGAAAATGAAGGGACAAGCTTAAGATACTGGTCAATTACGAAGGGCGGTTGATTTAGATACCTTAATTTACGTAGTAAGTATGTCTTTGCTTTGTCATCAAAGCAGACGCGAAGCCCTATGAGAATATTAATAAGTTGTTGTTGATAAACTATATAAGTACAACTGAAACTATGAATTAAGTTTGTTGGTAATGAGCTTGTACCTGAAATTTTAATGGAAAGCAACAGAGAACTGCATCGAAACGGAAAACTTTAGAACGCTCTCAGTTGAAAGCGCATCTTTAAGTAAATGAAATTGAAATCGGCTAGTTGTCAAAGTTTCGTCAATGCAAATTATTGCTAAAAAGTCCTAATGACTGTTCGGTTTCAAATGATGTAGCAAGGCTTAGTTCACAGTGAAACGCAATTTTAAGTAGAACGACAGAAAATCAGTCAAGTTGTAATTTGTTCTAAAATCAAGTCAATAGTTAATCAAGACAGTTAAAGATAGTTCTGACGCATGTTTGTTAGTTATGCGTGAGTTTCATCGTTAATGGTTATTTCATAGTTTTATTGTAATCAGTTCGTTTACATCGTGAGGCGTTTTATAAAAGCCTGTGTTTCAGTAGCCCGTTGCTACAGCGTGCAGCCAAAATACATTGATCAGTTATAAGCTGTTTTCTACTTACTGTAAAACGTGTCTTCAAGAATGGGGTCTCGCTTTAATCTTTACCTGTCGTCTTTTAAGACTTTTGTTTACTGCTGCTTTGTAAACAAGTTGACTTTTTATTTGAATAGTAAAATCTCGCGCCTTTGATGACAAAAAATTAAAGTTGATGCATGAGCTGACTGGTGCAGCAGAATATTTTAGGCCCCAGCTGTCCACACTACGCCGGAGAAATTTGAAAACGCACCTTTATTTCTAAGGTTAGGCCTACTGTCCACACTAATATGAAAACTGAGCTTTTCGAGAACAGTACGGTCTGTCGCTCTTCAAACCGGTGGAATTTGAAAACGCCGGCTTTTCGTTTTCGTGTGGACGGAAAACATTTTGAAAACAGAGCTTTTCGAAAACGATGACATCACGATAATCACGTGATTTCCCTGACCGAGTTTTCCTCGGCTCAACCACAAATCGTTGCATTTTGAGAATCAGTTTCTACATTTTTAATTTTTAACTTGTCATCTTTTTTATTCTGTAAATATTTATGTGAGGGCCACTGGTTTTTCAGTTATTACTGTTGTGTGCAACCCTCAATAAATAAAGAGGGGAGGGAGGCACAGTGGCCTCATGGTTAGTGCGTTCGTCTCCAGATCGAGTGGATCCGGATTCGAGCCCTACCCGTGGACGTTGCGTTGTGTTCTTGGGCAAGACACTTAACTCTCACAGTGCCCCTCTCCACCCAGGTGTATAAAATAAAATGGGTATCGGGGAACTTAATGCTGGGGGTAACCCTGATGGCGGTAGCCCTGTCAATTATTATTAATGGACTGGCATCCCATCCAGAAACCAGGATAAGCTCCGGCCTGATGGGCCACTTGGCTCGTATGCAGACTATAAAGGCATTTGCAGACCTATTATTAAACTAGAAGCATCCACTTATTATTAAAAGTCTTATGGTTTTCTGATGAAACCTCACTAGCAACACAAGCATAAGCATAAGCTTGCATAAGCATAAGATACTCATGCGCTAGTGGGGACGCCCGCGACATGAGCATAAGCATTCTTCTTATGCTTATGATTAGTAGCGAGGAAATTGTCTACATAAGCAGAAAATGCTCGTTCAGTTGGCTGAAAGTCTTTCGCTTATGGTTATGCTTATGCCAACACTGCATACTGGTTGTAACAGCGACATAATCATAAGCATAAGACGAACGTGAGGTTTTTAGTGATATTCATAACCCCCGCTTAAAATAATACTACGAAGACTAAATTTGGGAGGTTTGTCTTTCATCAAAACGCTCCAGCGACCCCCTCCCTTTATTAAGTAAGAGAAGTTTTAACAGTAGTAACCTTCGGCAGTCAGTTTGGTTTCGCCATATGGTGCTGACAACGTTAAGTGAGCCTGCGTTCCTAGTGGTCAATCTGGTCGGCTCTATTCCCAGTTATTCTCCTCCCCCTGAATGGGATGCTGATCAATCGTGGGGGTTATTTATTATAGGGTTATCCCAGCAATTAATTCCCAGGAAACCATTAATACACCTCCGGGTGGCTTTAATCCGGAGTCCAGCGAATTAACGACAATCACATTGCAGTCGCAATATTTTCAAGCTTACAATACTGACATTACTTACAATATTGGCACTACTTACAATACCAACTCTACTTACAGTAATGTCAATATTGTATGCAATGTTAGTAATGATACTACTGTAAGTAGAGTCAGTATTGTAAGTACTGTTTGTATGGTAAGTAATGTTAGCGATGTAAGTTATGGTGGTATTGTATGTAATGTTAGTGTTGTAAATTATGAGTGTCTTCTGTGCTTATTTTTTGTACAGAAAATTCACCATGGAGAACGGCTTTAAATCTAAGAATGCTTCTGCTGTGGCGATGCCTCCTGGATACGTACTGAGGGAGGCAAAGAAACCTCGAGAATCGCTCAGAATCCTGCTGATCGTAGTAATTCCGATCATTTTGTGCGCCATCTTGATCCTGATCTTTATGTTCGCAGTGGACATGCCTCCTAAAAAACCCTACACGTCGCCTTGCCTCGCGTCTGCTGAGGCCAACAGCTCTGACCTCGCAGAAGTCCTGAGAAAGGTCGAACGATTATACTTCTATAAACTGCACCCGGAGTTGATTCACAGCATGCAAGGAGTGACGCCCGAAGAAATCCGAAGGTACTTTCAGCCTTACGATCCCACCCCGAATGCTACCCTGAACAGAACCGACGACGCCAGGAAGTTACTCCTTAAATTAAACGAATTGGAATTTGATACCAAGTTGTTGAAGCTAAGAGAGCGCAAGGCAGTGCATGTTGCCAAGGCCATATTACTGAATAACTTTGGATGGGCGCCGTACGCACAAGACTACTACAGCGGTGACTGGCTGCTCGGACCTGATCTTTTCTGTTGGCAACCTGTTTGCAAAGTGTTTCAAAATTTAGATGCAGCTTTATCGTATTTCAAACCACGTAACATGACTGAGTTGGAGAAGCTGAAGGACCTTTTTGAGCAGTACAATCGAACGTTTAATAGGTACATTGAGAATTGGAAACTTGGAGCGCGCACAGGATATGTAAGAACCTTCCAAGCTTGCCAAGCTGGTCTGCATGCCATCAAGTACGACAAGTACAGAAACATGGCGCTGAAAAACGAATCAGGTTAGCGTCACTCAAATACAAGCTTCACAGTAGTTAACGGTTTGAGTCGCGGGGTATAACTAAGTTTGTCTCAGGGGACGTGGGACTCCTATACGAAAAGGTCTGAAATACTCGTCGTGTCGTTTAAGGATGTAAGTCAAGGATGTTGATCTCATTTGGGGTGTTGCCTGTTGAAGACCAAAAGCCACTACTTTTAGCCGTCAAAGCACCTTTTAGAGATAAGTAAAGCTCGACCCACACCCAGATTGGTTTCCTTTTGGGGTTAAATTCAAATTTTCCAGTGAGCATCCCCGACCTCTCACATGGGAACTGGGAGTTTGTCTGCCTTTGTTATAGCTTAAGGTAAGTTTGGTTTTGGTTTTACTACCGGTATGAAATTGACTGAGTAGTCTAATTGGTATGTAACTGGTTTGGTTTTGGTTTTACGACACTCAGTTAAAAACCGCTCTTTGTTATCGTACAGGCAGCTGTGATGCTAAGTCTTGTATTCACAAAAAGACTGTTGTTCCGGCGCTTGTCATGGTCTTAGAACTGGGGGCTTATAGCCGGTTGTAGTAACGAAATTTATACTTAAGTGTTTAGAGAGGAGTGTGGTATGTAACATTTGAATAGGCTCACGTTTGCATATTCCCCTCCAATATGCGTTTCTGTTTTGCCGGGTTTTTTTTTTACATCTTATACGGTAATTAGTTTTCCATAGGGGTTGTAAGGGAGACTACAGTCTTTGACTGTAATTACGCACCCTGTTGACATAAAGTGTCATTCATTCATTCATTCATTCATTCATTCATTCATTCATTCATTCATTCATTCATTCATTCATACATTCATACATTCCTTCGGCTTCCGTCCTACCTTCCTTCCTTCCTTCCTTCCTTCCTTCCTTCATTCATGCATTCATGCATTCATTCATTCATAATGGCTTTGCGTGGAAGGTAAAAGAATAGAGGGTTTAAACACGAGGTTACAACACCACCGCTGTCAATCACTCGACTACGCTACCTCCATTTACAGCAGTCCACATATTTTTACTTTGTCTTTCTCTTTTAGGTATTTATGATCAAAAGTTTGCTAAGGTGCTCAATGATTCAAGCTTCTTTGAAGATCTCTCGAAGTCGGTGAACGATACTTGGAAAGAAAGGTTCCAACAAAACGTGACGATGTACTTCAAACAGTCTCTTATAGACAATATCGCAAAGGCGGCTATCAGGATGTTGAAGTAAGTCTCCAACACATATAATTTGACTGGCTCCCCCCTGCACCTCGGTGGGATATGACGTTGTTTTAACGTGGGAGCCTGGTGTGGAGGGAGGGAGTTACTCTTTAAAGTTTTATATGGGCAGGCTCCGCCCCAAGGTCCAACCTTTTACCCTTTTGTATACCATTTTGACAGAAAGGGTAACCCTTTCGTATATCTTTTATTAAAAAGGTACCGCTTTCACACACCTTCTTTATTGCGTCCCTTTTCTGAACTTTTGAAATGAAGTCAACAAACTGATAATCAAGCATTCCAGAAGAGATGTTAATAATAATAACAATAATAATAATAATGATAATGATAATGATAATGATAATGATAATGATAATGATAATAACAAATTATTATTTATTCTGATCACGTTCACGTTGAACTTAAATGGCAGATTTCCCTAGTCTCGTATACTTCAACTTGTGATATCTTTACCCTTTTATATACCTCGATCGAAGCCTGGAAAAGGTGCCCATTTCAGGCGGAGCATCCCCGTATAGGTCATTACAGGACGTACCCCCTCCCCCGGACTTGCGAGGGTTAAATTCGATGAGTCGAGGACAACTCATATTAGATGGCTTGAAATATGAACGTAAGGAAATGAAAAGGAAAGTTGACAAGTTCTGTTTTCGAGACTATAATGGCCCGGAATTGAGCGTCGCTGGTCTCCGTTGTCGTAGCAGGAAGCGACGAGGAATATTTGTAATACCTCCAGAATGGTATGCTAGTCCATCACAGAGTTGTTTCCCAGCCGCGAGATTTAATTCACCGATAACCATATTTTCACCCAGGTAGGGTTTGCCACTTTGAGAGTAGGGTATTAAGCCTATTGACCTTGGTAAGGTCCTAAACTCGAACTGCTCGATCCATAGACCAGCGTAGTAGCCATTGGGTCTTAGCGCCTTATTCACCTTGTGCTTTCATTTCTAGGTATCTTGAAGACGAATATCTTCATAACTGCCCTAAAGATGAGAACACTGTAAGCGGCCTTGGAAAACTTCCGCTTAATTTTAAATTCTATGACGATATAGCAGACCCTGCGCAACCGGCATTTCAAGAGCTTCCAACCGGGGAGCCTCTGAGTGGTGCCAAGACATATCAGTCCTTGATGAAGTTTTTTACAACGCTTAACATCACGCCAAGTGAATTAAGGCAGGAAGCTGTTAAGAGACGGGATGAGCTTTATCAACAGGTAACTTCGAAGCGCACAATACCGTTAACTGCCGCCTACAACCACTGGGGTTATACAGCTCCTTAAGGGATTTTAGACGGGCTTATAATAGGAGTGGCTTCAATCCCCGGGGCGTTTATAACTGGAATAAAATATACCGTTTCGAAACGAGCTATATATAGCGGCACTTGTTGATCAAAATAGGTTTTTCATTTAATAATGAGTAGTTTATGGAAACTCACTGACAGTCTTTACAGAATTAACAAGCTAGATTTACAAGAAATAATATTCAATAAATCTACAGGTAATTAAGATTTAAAACATCATAATAAAACGAATTCAAAACAGGGAAAGCTAGAGGAGGCTTATGTCGGGGGTGGGAGAGGGGGGTGATAACGGGATGTATTTTTGGTTCACTGGTAGAGGGGCATATAAGCGAAAGGGCTTATAGGCGAAGGGGCTAAGGGGCTTTTAAGCGAAGGGGCTTACAGGCGTAGGGGCTTATAGGCGAGGGGACTTTATAAGCGAAGGGGCTTATAGGTGGCAGTCCACGCTATCGAAATAATTTTTTCTTTTCATCATTTTTTTTTTTTTTTTTTCTGTTTTACGCACTGTCCAGATGAACAACGAAATCACATAATCTGACTGATATCACCATCACCGGGTTAAAAGAGGTCACTAAACTCCTGAATGAATGAAGACCGCTACAACCAGGGGGAAAATGATTTAGAACACTTATCAGCAACACAAACCGGTGTTTATATGGGTTTGTGCCGCTGTGAAGAGTACGGTTCTCAGGCGATTTATTTTGGGATAGGGTAAAGAAATGAGACAGTTTTGGTCTAGAATAGCGTACAATTTATTGGGAAAGTGGCCCGCGTATAAAATGAATTTAGTCTAGAACAAGTTTCTTCGCCCGGGGTCCTATATACTAGAAATTGAAACTTGGAAGTGACTTTGTAAGATATTGGTTTAGTTAGCGTATGTTGGACTACTATAGTGGTAAAGTTTCTGAATGGAAAATAGCTAGTCTGGAATAGGGTAGGAGGTTTTGGCGCCTAGTCTAGAATAGGGTTGCAAAATCACTGAGTTGATCATGGTCTAGTATAGGGCAAGGGTTTTAGTGTCCCCAACGGCACACCACTAACCAAATATTAACAGAGTACCAGCCGTGCGTACCCATATAGCTCATATATTGGGGTAGCCTCGCCCCCGCAGGGGGTAATATGACACTGATGGCAGCTGCGGAAAACATGAAAAAGGTTGCGATTAAGCGCGCAGGAAAAATCTTAATTGACGATAGGCGTACGAAAACATGTGAGCAGCAGCAGGTGCCGGAAAGCACTGCAATTAGTGCTTACCTAATAAGTTGGAAAAGCAGAAGATGCCAATATACCCAGCCTCGTTCCCAGATTCGCTTACCATCCTGGCAGGGAGGGAAGTTAAGAGACCCTGGGAAGGAGGTCGCCGCAGTCCCTCGCTTCTTTCTGCACTGTAAGTAATGGAAAACATCTGTGTCATTAGTAATGTAAGTAACGTAAATAACTGTATCGTTAAATGTAAGCTACGTGAAAATTAATGAATAAAATAAATAAATAAATAAATAAATAACTAATATTCTGGTTAATCAAACGTTGGCCCTTTTTCTTTCTTATAAGGCTGTCGAAGTTGCTAAGTCGTACACTGGAGAGGAGACTGAAGTACTCGCTGTGCCTGCTTTCCAACAAGTTCTGCGACATGCTAATATGTCGTTCAACAGTAAGCCGTTTCCAAGCAACGAGAGTGGCAACGATGCCTTTATAAAGTGTATCGACTCTAAAAGTGCGCAAGCATACTGCCCTGAGCGATGGAAAGCCATGCAGCTGTGGATTAAGAACACTGACAAAGTGAGTATGAGTTATCAATACAAAGCTAAGGTATTGACTTGAAACAAAAAATTTACTTTTCTACCAAGTCTGCAGAAATGTTAACTCCTCTTTTAATCAGATACTGCTTGGGTGCAGTGACGACTTTTCGCGAAATTATCTAAATTGGTTGATCTTTCTTTGTTTGGCATGCATCTGATATTGATCCGATGTAACTATGAATAAGTTCCTTATAGGATAGTAAATTATAAATCCCCTTGAATGGATCGCTTGCTCTTCATTTTAATTCAAGAAGAGGAGGTTTCTTACTTCTTGGAAAGCTCATCTCAGTCTTGTGTAGGCAGGCTCACGTTTGGGTCACACTCACGAGTGTGGAAGTCGCGTGTGTGCGTGTTCGCTGCTCGCGCGCGTAATCCTAATATATAAAGGCCTAATAAAGGCCTACGTACTTTTAATTTTGACAAGTTGCGTTAATTTCTTCACAGACCATGAAAAATAACATTGCGCCAGTCATCAAGCCACTCTTTTACGAAACTGGTGCTAAGAAAACCGTCCCAGCTTGTCCAGTGGACTGCGTAGCTTGGTTCCAACCTTATGCAAGTTTCCATAGCTACAATCCTGGCGATAAAGACTGTGAACCTAAAGCTACTCAAGAACTGCCGTTTTTCGTGGACAAATTTGGTCCAAAATGGACAGAATTTACCACCACGGCCCATGAACAACTGCCTGGGCACCATCTAGAGGTTAGTAACTTCCAGCATAGTCAGGTCTTGAGTATGCCCCTCCCTTATTAAAGCCTGATTTCTCCCCCTCACCCCCCACCCCCCACCTCGTCTCAACCAGCTCTTATTGTTGGTCACCCTCCCCGTTTGGTAGGTAAATTTAGGTTTGAATTTTAGTTAATATATTCTTGTGGCAATATTAAGTCAGTTATTATACAAAAAGATAACGAAATAATGAAATTCACTCTCAAAGGAATATTGTCTTGATGTACTACGAAGTTCTCAGAACTACCGAACAGAAATGTAGTGCGACTGATAAGGAGAATTTCCCTGTTAATCAGTCTTCCAAACTGTGTTGTTTTCACTTGTGCAGGTTCATAGTTTTATCGAGTATTTTGAAGGCGACTGCACGGATCCAATCCACTGGATGAGCGTCCCTAATTTTTTCGTAGGCTTCACCGAAGGCTGGGCCACCTATATTGAGTACGAGCTGCTACCTCAAGACACCAACCTCTACTCAAACACTTTGAACAAAGAAGTACTGCTACAAAAGTACGGCATGATTTACTATCAGGTAATTACAAGGCCGTGTAAAAAGAAAGTGAAACTGTCGATAATGTCCTTTTCATGACCAGCGTCAAGAAGAAAATGGCCTCAGTGGGAGGCCTGGGCACAACCTCGTTCCCAGACTCTCTCTTTCTCAGTTTCTTCCCTGGGAACGAGGTTGGCAAGTCGATTGGCTCGAGTCTAAAACATTTTACAGTCAAATGAGAAAAGAACAAAATATGTAAACAAATGAGAAGCGTTTATAAGGTTAATTGCAAAAGGAGGAATGTAATAAGTCATTCGGGTCGATAGAATTTCTTATGTCATTCGTTAATGGTGAGTCGGCTCAATGAGCTAAAGAGTCAAGGGTCTAGTAATGGATGAAAGTGCATTGTACAATTGCCAAATGGCAGATAAGAGGAATTTCTAGCATCTACACTTTACAAGTAAAGGAGGTCTAAATAAGATTAAGAGTAAATGGGCCAATCTACGAGTTAACGATCAGATATTGGCAAAGGAGAATAATAATGTTTAAAAAAACGCGATTTAACCTACTAGTGTCCAGCCTCTCCTTAGGTACTCGGTCGTTCATTTTGGCTATTCAGGTTGACGTTTAATTGTTCAAGTTTCACATCGAATGGTAAAAAGACTTAAGTAAACAGTAAATAGAGAAAGGAAAAACATCTTGGAACATTTTTCAAAAGAGTTAGAATTTGGGCTATTATAATCCATCAAAACTGTAGTAAGCCACCTTAAGTTCTAAGATGATAAGATTAAATTACAATATTTAGAGAGCAAGCCGCGCCACGTCAGCCTAAGCTGGTTTCAAGCAAATTCTTCCTTAGGAACAAGCCTAGCGTACGAAAAGCAAAGATAATGATTTTCTTTGCTAGTAATAGATTTATTACTACCGGTGATCACTAAAGTTTTAGTCTCCTTGTTTCTAACAGCTATTAGCCGCTGTCCGTGCTATTGTGGACATCGATCTCAATTTTGACAAAAAGTCAAAATCGCAAGCAGAGGACATGTTCAGGCAATATCTATGGGAAGACAAGACTGATATAGCCAACAACGACATCCTGAGATCGCAAAGTATCCCTGGATTTGTAACAAGTTATATGATTGGCCAGATGGAATTTTCCCGCGTCAGAGACATAGCTGAGACCGAGCTTGGAACAGATTTCGATTTAAAGGAATTTCATTACGAGGTGCTACGCCAAGGGGAGTTTCCCTTGCCATACCTAGAGGAACACATACGAGCTTACATCGCTTGCAAGAAAGACCCGACTACTGAGGGTTGCAAAGAGTTTTAAGATACGTCGTGATTTAGGCAATTTGTGATCGAGTTGAATTTAGCAAAATAAGAATCATAAAATGTGTCTTATCTGTGCCCCCCTCCAAAAACTGTTGCGTGAAACATGCGGGTGTACTAATTTCTTCGCAATATCACACGCATCGACAAGGTACAAATGTTTGCTTCTTCTAGCTGCCTTCTAAGGCCCTTGTTGTACTCAGGCGGAGAAATTTAAAAACGCAGCTTTATTTCTAAGGTTAGGCCTACCGTCCACACTCAATCCGTCACGAGAACTGAGCTTTTCGAAAACGCTCTTCAAACCAAAGTTATTTGAAAACGTCGGCTTTTCGTTTTCGTGTGGACAAAAAAAAAATTGAAATCGGAGCTTTTTGAAAATTAATCGATGACGTCAGGATAATCACGCGATTTCCCTGCCCGCGTTTTTTTCAAACACAAATGCCCGATGATTGTTGCGTTTTTGAATTCCTCCGGCGTAGTGTGGATAGAAAAAAATCTGCTGCGTTTTCAGAGTTTAACTCTCAGTTTTCAAATTCCTTCGGGAAAGTGTGGACGGGGCCTAAATCTCTAACCCGAAGTTATTATGTTAGTGAGACGGTTAACGTCGCTCGCGCTCGCCCTCACGACTTCCTCGCTCGAAGATTACCCTCTCGCTTCTCGAGGGAGATAAATAAGTCAAGGATTAAGAAAAGGTCGACTTGTGGCAAGTCTATAGATTACAACGTGTGACATGCAATTCTAACCTGACTTTTACCGCAAATAATTATCAACTAGATCAAGCTGATATAATTTAGGCTATAGTTATTCTCGCTAGTAGATGGCAAGTGAATTTGGTAAGCGAAAAAATAGCAACATAAGGAAAGAATTGCTAAGTTTGTAGAATTGCTTATAAGTTTCAATTCTAAGTTACTCAAATTTTAAGCAAGCTCAAATGACGTGAAACATCATATGGAAAATTTTTAAAAACAGTTAGATACATTATTAGAGTAGACGCAAAATTAATTTAATAAGGAGTAAAAAGCACCCGGTCGTCTATAATTTGTATATATATATTTTTTAATTCCTAGTTTTAACGTTTTGCACCCATTACGTGCCTATATTTTGTATCAACCATGTTGACTTCTGCGCAGTATTGTTGAATGAGCCCGCGTTTTTAGGTAGGGAAGTTGCTTAGCAACGCAACGTATTGCCACGTTGACAGGTCGTCGTGAAAGTTTTTCCTCTTGTTGAATCATCAGCGACTCTTTGCCATGGGAGATTTCATAAATAATGCCCGAATCAGGGCTGTCTCGAACGTAGAGGTTGCTGTGGTCCAGTAGGGAGCATTGCGTGACAAGTCAGAAGACCGTTTGATCATGGCGGAAAGTTATTCAGAGGAAAGTTGTGGCTTGGTTTTCTTATGACAATTATACAATAAATAATTAACTTATGTAAGTAATTAATAAATGTATATGTATTGCAATGTACTCTTTATTCCTGTTTTGGGAAATTCAAGTATATTTTGGAAAAAAAATATCCATGGCAATGTTTTTTTTATAACATTTAATTAATTGACGTGTGCGTACTTAGCCAACAGAGGAGTTAGGAGAATTTGTATGTATATCCTCAATTTAGAGGGAGGAAATTTCTTTTGGAATAAATACATAGTATTCGGACATGATGGCTTTATTTTTCTTTGAGCAAAAGCTGATCCCTTAACACGTAACTTCAACCCCTCTCTCTTGGTTTTAGAAAGGTAATTCGGGGTGCTCGAAGGCGACAGTACGGTCTGTCGACACTCAGGTGGGACTGGGTACTAACTTTCGGAGATCTGACTCCCAGAACCTTGTTCATGATCAGAGAAGGTTAAGTGGACGACAATGATAAAAAGTTAAAGTTCAACTGCTCACGTTGTCGGCGCGCTTTCGCCGGAAAACCATGATGGTTTCAAAAACGGAGGCTAATTCCCTGGTGTTTGATGGCAGTGTTCCATAAAACCCTCTCACCGTAGCTGTATACGTCACACAAAAAGTATACATATCTTATTTCCCTATTTCAGACGTAACCCAAAACTTTATACCACTATTGGCTTGAATATTGGGTACCCTAATGTTCTCAGAAGAGACTACCCTTACACTTCTCAAGAGATGAACAATAACTATCCATTGCTAATTTTAAACCAGACAGCAAAGCCATGATAACACTCGATCCCTGTTCAGAGCAAAACTGTTCCGAAATGGATAACCTTTTTCCAACCAGGGGCCCGTTTCTCGAAAGCCCCGGGAACTTTACGGGCCCGAAATGTTTCCGGGGCTTTCGAGAAACGGGCCCCAGGTCGGTCATAATCTGTACCACTGACGGGTTCAAGACCATACACTTGTACTGTATTGTACGAGGGCTTTTGCAATTGAGTTGGTTTACGAGGCAACAGGTCGGAAAGCGATCATGGCATCAAAATTTGAGAAAATCTAGTTGTAAACAGAATTGCCAAAGCATGTTTCGTCGCGATAATTTTGTGATCCTGATAATCTGAAGCCAGTTATAGTCAACGGCGCAGTCTACAAGTTTACCAGTGAAGAATGCCGTCGCTCATTTTTTTTTTTTTTTTTTTCAAACTTTCTTGAGGTAATTAAGTGGCTCGACTCCGGTGTTCTAGCCGGAAGCGAAAACTAAAACTGAACCGAATGTTTGAATTTGAGAGGTTGAAATATTAGCGCCACGTGCAAAAGAAAAGGACTGTATTACGAATTTTAAATCGAGTGGAAACAATGTTGCTAATTAAGCATTTCAAAATTTTTAATTTGTATCGACTTTGGCTTCGTTTTATTTTGCTTTTTTTTTCGCCGAGCAAACACTAAAATGTCTTC
Organism: Orbicella faveolata; assembly: GCF_042242905.1. Lineage (NCBI taxonomy): Eukaryota > Metazoa > Cnidaria > Anthozoa > Scleractinia > Merulinidae > Orbicella > Orbicella faveolata. The sequence continues at coordinate 9,263,669 of NW_028301569.1, read as the reverse complement.
AAATATCTCAGCTAATTAAATATCTATCGCCTGACGTTTTTTCTTTCATTGTCCAGATAGAAAGTTCACCTACCGCCAAATACCATACTTGCTCTTGGCCGACCTTGGCTAGCTAGTCGAGTATTTTGTCTGAAAATCTTGTTTAAATCTGTTGAATTCCCTCATTCCACGAGCTTAGCATCATCTCTTTCCTGTGACTTGTCTTCTGGTGGTATAGGGGAGAATATTGTCTAACTTCCAGTTAAGAAAATGTCATCTTTATCGGTGGAAAAGGAACTTAAACACGCTGCAAATTTTCAGCTTTCGTTAATGAAGCCATTCTCAAGAGGCTCCAAAAGAACTTTCAAATTTTCCCGCCTTTTTCGCGGCCGCACATTGCTGCAGTTGCAGTATTTGTACTGTGGGGACTACCCTAGGAAAATTTTCTGTCCACTGTTTTGAATAATTTTGGCGAATTTCTTAACCCATAAAAATAACAGGGATAAGGGCGTTTTGAAGCTTTGAAAGACTATTTGGTCTCTCTTCAATGAACGCTACTGTGTCCTTTGCAAATCGGTGCAACTAAAGCTATATTACGGGGTGGGTGTCGGGTACTTTCAGCCTCTAATAAGAAGCCAATCAAAAGACGTCACAACTGGCGCCAATCTTGAAAGTCACATGACACAAATACATTGCGCGCATCCAAGATGGACGACGATGAGGTTGAAGTCGTGGAAGTTACAGTGAGTGAGCTTTTAATGATCAGTTGTCGTGATTCTGGCGTTATCTCTGCTGTTAACAGTAAAATCCAGCGTTAGAAATCCCTAGTTAATATTGAAAGTTTAATTTGAGCTTTGGAAGCGCTGCAATAGAGATTCTTCAGCAATGTTGTTTAGCGGTTTTCCTCATCTTTCAAAGCCCTATGTTTTTGTTTACGAAGGACCTGCAATTTTTGAATAGTTGCTTGTTGTGCATTGAGCGCTCATTTAAATTTTAACGTTTAAAAGGAAGAAAGTTCATTCTACAGTTAATGAGGCTACTTTTACAGAGTAAAAATTCAGCTCTTGTTGGTTGGCACGAAATTTACCGCGGCATGTGTGCATTTCGCGCGAGATCGATTTCATGTGCATTTCGTTCGTCTGTTGGTGTTTTCCATTATGAAACAATGTGCTTGTGAGCTTTCAAAACTCCTCAGCTGCCATTTGTATAGAACAAAGAATTCCTAGTTTTGTATTTACTGCATTGATGGTGTGTATCTATGAAAGAAGAGAAGCTTTCATAATATTTGACATTTGACACCGGAAGCTCGAAGCTGTTTATAGCTATTATTAAACATTGCTTCATTTTGTCTTCAGTACACGTCCGCTATTTTTATTGATAGAGAAGTGTTTTCTTGCCTTCTACAACATGCACATCTTAAAACCAGAACGAAAAAGAAAAGTATAGCTAAATGCCTTTCGCTGTTATTCTACCGTGGAATATTGTAAACAAATGAAAAATAAACAATTGAATATTAAACATATGAATAATAAAAATATCAAACAGGTGAAATTTAACAAATTGACATCAGTTGTTTATGGGTCTGTCCTGTTATTAACAATGAATTTCTTCATAATATTGTCAAAGTAGCCTGTGGATCCTCTCGACGATAATTTTACAATAACAAATTGTCAAATTATCTACGTCAACATCACATAAATTATAAATGCATGTATCTGCCTGCTTATTGACTATGAAATTAGCCAATGAGCATGCAAGAATTTCTGCAGTTATTGTAAAAAAACTTAAATATATTAAGTTGTTGATGACAAGATAAAATTAAAGTCTTGGATAATTAAAATTAGCATCTAATTACATGTACTTTTTTGCATCTACCTTATATTGTACGTGACCGTTAAAAATGCAGGTATACATGTGGTTTTACTGTGTGAATTATGTCAAATAGCCTGAGTTGCCAGATTTTTCTCACCCTCTGATGTGTGATATGTTACCTGTCACTGATGTAATGAATGTTTTCTTAGGTGCGTGGTAGTAGAACTATCTCACCAAAGAAGAAGCGCAAAAGGGAAGAGTTACCTTCTAAAACTACTTTGACACCATGCAGTGATGAGAATATTCTCCAAAGAGCAGCTCAGCTTAAACGAAGGGTAAGTTTTCTAATTATTTCCAAACCCTTAAAAGAAGTGAGTTCATTGTTACCTTACTATGAACCCAAGCCCTCAAAGACTATAAATAAGTACTGTAATTACTTATTAAGTCTTGGCATTATCTGAATGCTGTCCTTGTACGTGTTCATGTACTTTATTGAATCAGACACCCAGCCACTTGGCCAGATTAGCTCCATACATACAGTTCTTCTCAGTAGATTTTACCAGCTATGATGTGTGTTTCTAGTATTATAATACATGTCTGTTGTAACTAACTAAAGGCAAATAAATGCGTGTGTTGTTAGGCATTGAACATGGACAGTGTTTTTACGTCTTTTTGTGTCACATTTTGCAGCTTGAATTTTGTGAAAAAGAAAGAGAAGAACTTTCAAAGAGATTTAACGAACTCAAGGAAAGGTTAACAGAACAACAACAATGTGAACTAGATGTCAAGCTTGAAACATCTGAAAAACATATTCCTCTTATTTGTGTCGGTGACGAAGAAGAGGATGATGACGTTGTGTTTATTTTACCAGAGGACTATTCTCCAAGAAAGAGGCAAAAAATTGACAATGAAAGGAAATCAGAGAAATTTGATACCACAGACAATCAGCCTAAGAAGGATTTAGCCATCACGTATTTCAAGCCAGCTACAAATCTACCACATGCCAGGGAGCACTGCGCAGCTTATAAATTTGTTCAGAGTAATGTAACCACAGCAACAGTGTCATGCAATGAGAGCTATTGTGAGCAATGTTACTGCTATGTCTGTGATGCACTTGTGAAAGAGGTGAGGTGTAATAATTTCATTTATTTTAAATCCGAGTCTCTATTAGACAAAAGAACTTCAGTGGGGTGAAGCTTTACTCAGTTGATTGTGACATGAGCGGTAGCAGGTTTGGATACTCCAATCACCTTTTATTGCCAAGAGGCTAATTATTAGAAATGATAATAATATTACTTTGAATTCTGAAAACTTGAGGGAGGATGTTTATTGGAGTTAGGCTGTTTCCAAAACATTCTAGACTGCTGACAACTGGGTTTTTGTCTAAGGGTTACTTATAATGTAGAGGAGTGTTCAGCAATTGCAAACGCAAAAGGGCAGTGTGGCTGTGGCCAAGTAGGGAAGAAGGCAAGACAAGAGTGGTATGACCGAGTAGGAAAGAAGTCATGTGCCATGCCCATGTCTCATTCCATTTCACTTAAGGTTTAAGTGTCTCGCCTCATAACCCCTACTAAATTTTCAGAGAAAAACAGGCTGTCAGCAGTTTACAAAAGTTCAGAATAGACACGTAACCACATGCACTTACAAAAGTGTATACTGTACTTGTACAATCTTTAGACTTAAACTGTAACAAGTGCTCTGTTGTTTATACATGAAAAGTTAACTCTGTGATAAGACTAGTTGGTGACAATTGCAAAGGTAATTAGCAACAACTAAATGTACAATGTACATTGTACATAATTACACATTTGAAGCTTTACAATGTAACTGTGTTAACATTTGCTATTTAATCTGGAAATGTATATATATTTTTCCTTTCAAGTGTGACTCTTGGAAGACAGGCACCAATCCCCACTGTAATGCATATTCTAAGAATGCCTTTTGGGAAAAGCTACGGAAGGCCGCAAAGAGAAAAACGGTACTTGACAATGCAATTTCTTTTATAAATTCATTAACCAAATTGTGGATAAGTGCTATGTTTATCATGGACTGTAAAAAAATAATCTGATTGATGTGACAACAAGGCAGTATGCAAATTGTCATGCAATGTTTTAGCACATACATGTACATGTAGACATCTGTGCAGTGTTAAGTAACAACTTTTAGAATGTACAACAATGTACATGGTAGCCTTTCAGAAATTGTTCTGCTAAAAAACTGTGTTTCTAGGACTATAGAAATACAGAATGTATAATAGTACATGTATATGTAGCTAGCAATGTTGAGTTAGTGACTGCACAAGCTACATGTAGCAGAATCCACATTTCAACTCTAACAATGTAGGCAAATTATTTGAAACATGCATCTACAAAATACGAACATATATTATTTATATTTTATCTCATTTTCTGCTGAGCTACACTATACACTGTGCATGTCTAGAACGACTCATGATAACTTGGAAGAACAGCTTAATTTTGTACGTTATTCCTCAGTGAAGAAATTCAATGTACTGTCTTATGCAGCTCATGTTTCCAATGCAATTATTCAGACTCTCAAATTCTTACTTACAACTATATATTTTAACAATGTGTACTAACTTTTTGTTAACCTTACTTACATGTCGCTAATAATTCATGGTGGTCGTACTTGTTACATGTACATGTACACGATTCTTGATTCCTTTGCAGAGTGCTGTTCAAGACTCTTTATTGAAGTGTCTGCCTTCAGATGAGCAATCTGAATCAATGGTAGCAGCAGGTGTGGACTTGAATGCTCCTTGCTTTCATTTGTAACTGATCTAAAAATTTGTTGTCTATTAAATAATTACTTATCTTAGAGCGGTTTTCAATTGAGTGTTGTAAAACTAAAACCAAACCAATTGCAAATCAATTAGACTACTCAGCCAATCTCAAACTGTAGTAAAACCAAAACCAAAATAATTGCCTGATTACTTTCGAAACTCAAATGAAAACCGCTCGAATGTAATGTGCTTAACAACAAGAGAGATTGTACCAAGATTTACCTCAGTTATTCTGAATTTCAATATCTTTACTTAATCTCACAAATTATAGTATTCTAATTGTTTGTCATTATGTGCAGTCTCCACAGGTCTGTACAATGTCAGGTTTTCCAAGAAAATCAGTTTTCTTGCTTGTTTTCTGGACAATCTGTAATTATGTTATTCACCTGAATACCATTCTCACTAGCCCCCCCCCCTCCCCTCCCCTCCCCCTTACAGAAAATTCTAACTACATTGTAGCATGACTGATCAATTTACAAAAAAGGCAAAAAATAATAAACTAATTAATACTGAGAATAATTTCATCTCTGAAATAACTTTGATTCTCTGAATTTGATCAGTAATGGGATTTCAATGTTATTTCTGTGTGTTTAGCTGCAAAAGCTGCAGAGCTCTTGGAAACTCTGAAGGATAAGCTAAACGACTCTTCGAGCAACTTCAGCTCTCGGCCATCCAGTCCTTCCTGTGATTGCGATTGCCATTATGATAGCTGGGGTGGCAGTTCAGATGGTGAAGGATGTGAAGGGTGTTATGATTATCATGAAGATTCTTATGGTTATGGTGGTAACTGGAATATGTTTGGCAGCTGGGGGAGGTATGTACAATGCACTATAGGTCCAGACACACAGCTGACAGATACTTTCATACTTGCCTTCACTTAGGCCCTGTCCCGATTGGAGAAATTTGAAAACGCCATGAAATTTGAAATTGCAAAAATCACGCGTCATTTTGGATTTTTATTTGAGGAAAATTCCGAAAGGAAAATCACATGATTTTTGTTTTCAAAAAGCTCAGTTTTCAAATTGTTTTCCATTCACACTAAAAGTTAAAGCCGGCATTTTCAAATTGTTTTCTCTGGCTTGAAGAGTGTTTTCTATAAGCTCCATTTTCATGACAGACTAGTGGGTAACATAGGCCTAACTGTGGAAGGTGCAGAGGCCTCATAATTAGTGCGCTCATGCATCTCTGGTTCAAGTGGTCCAGGTGCAAGCCCTGGTTGGGTACATAGCATTGTGCTCTTGGTCAAGACACTTAAAATAATCCCTTTTTCCCAAGATGTTAATTAGCTTTGGAAGAGTACATGTACATGTATTTAATAAAAGAAAAATGCTCGTATTGTGCGGTATGTTCTCAGGGTTTTCATCATCATTTTCAGCAGGAAGGCAACTGGTTTTCACAGAGGCGCAAAAGTATTTGAATTTAATTTCTTGATAAGAAAAGCGAGTATTTAAGTTCTGTGACTGTGAAATTTCTGTATAATTTCATGGTTGCATTCTGATTATTTGTGGTTACTTGACAGATATGACAGATTCGGCTTTGATCTAACTGGAAATGTCTCCATTACTGTAAGCAAAGCTAAAGAGTATTTAGCTGATAATCAGCCAGGCTCAGCAGCTCTTGTACTTGATGCCTTGACAGTGGTACTGTTACCTGTTGACAATGAAAGGTACACTAATGATGAATTTATTGTTGAGGAATGCCATATCTTTGTGTCATTTTTCTTGACCATGTTCACATTAACTACACGGGTTTCCATAGGAAAGCTTGAGTCATAAAATGCAAGCATTTTGGTTGCCAAAAGGGGGGTCATTGTCTCTGGCGTTCCATGCGTAGACCATGGAAACTGGGGACGAGAAATGTGACATTGCTCACTCTTCGTGACAGGATGCAGTGTTTTGTGAAGAAAGTTTTGGTGAGAATTGTGCCTTATATGTTCATCTCACATACAAAGATGTCGATCGTTTTCAGAAAGGGTTGGTCTACAAATTACGTATATTGCTTGAAAGCCAGCCAGGTAAGCAAAGTTCACGCTCGAAACGTTCTCGTGAGATAACAACTGAGCCGATTGTGGTATGAGTTCAAGCTACGAAAACACTGGCAAAAAATAGTTAGTCAATGACGGTATGTGGTTACTGCTGTTATTATTTGGAACATTGCAGTAAAATGAGTCATATTGCAATAGAATGAGCTAAATACGAATTCAAAACAATTTTGGACTCGTAGTGCATTAAAAACATGCGACTTGTTTCTTGCACCACGCAAAATATGTCAATCCCCAAAGTTGTAAATATAAGACTTTCGGTAACTTGAATTAAAGATCTTATCTCCAAGTTAGTTGGCTTTCTAGTAGGGTGCAGGAAAAAAAAAAATAACGTGTAAATTTGGAGGCACATTGTGTGGGAGAATTAAACCTTCGATTGTGTAGGGAATTGTGCAGGATTATCGACGAACCAATCTTCTTGCCAAGTCCTAAGGAACATCTGAGTTGACGCGATAGTTTAGCCAGTTATTTTACTAGTAGTTCAAATACATTTAGCAGTCTTAGCTATCGCCAATTCTTTAATTAGAAAACTGTGTCTGACTGCAAAAGAAAATCATGTTGCGTGACATGAACTAGACGAGCATGAAACCAAAATAAATAGCAAAACAGAATGCCGCATCTTCCCCTATAAATGAGAGTTCTTTTTAAAAATACTCCTGCCTTGATTCAATAAAAATAATTATGTAGCTTGAGTATTTCCTCACAAACTGCATTAAGGGTCGCAAATTCTTGGAAGTTATCTGCAAAATACACAACTTGAAAGTTTATACAAATTTTGTGCAATGCAATTTGAGCCTAGTCACAGGACTGTTGTTTTTGCGAAGGAGTTTATCATGATTTGTTTTGGCTCTCTCGGAAGGGATTATTCGCCCTCCAAAGGAGATATGACTCTTGAAAAGGGTTTAAGATCGCAACACGGCAAAGTTGTTCAGCTACACAATTTACTCAGATTGCCACGACCAGTAAACAAACTTCGTATAATTTCTGCTAGCATGTACAAAGTGATTGCCATAAGTTGTAAAAAGACCTCGAAAATTCTTTGCAAACAACTTCTCCATCAACGCAGAGACAGCTGTGAACCAAAATGGTTTAAACTCACAACTTGCGACAGGATGAGGAGGATACTTAACGAAGCAACTTGAATAGTAAATATCTAAGCGGAACTCTTGTGCGCTAAAATATCCTGATTCTTCAGTTTGTTTTTATTGTGTCCAATACGCGGTTTCGTAAAGTATGATTTGATACTGTGGTACGAAGCCTGAGTAAAGGCTCTCAGAGCGTCTAGTTTTAGAAAGTTTTATGACAGAAGCAGTTAAATGCAGTTGATGGGAGTATGATGTGCAAATCTTGGAAACAGTTAGTTATGGTCTTTATCTAAGTATGTTGCAATGCTGTCAAATTATGTGTGGCAAATTATCATGGCTCCTTTCTATTGGTTACTGTGACATGTTGCGTGACATGAATGTCCTTATTTGTCAAACCTGTATTTAGAGATTCCCAGATGTGCGAAAAGTGTGATCTTCCCACCATTAAAAGGTGACTTGTTGTTTAACAGAAGGTCTCTCCTTTCTTATGTCTGTTAAGTGTTCTCTGGCATATTGATACAGTTACACCCAAAAGCACTTCCATTCTGTAGATTAATTTCCTTGATAAACAAAAATAATTATAGCATCATAAAAATTCTAAAACAAGATACTGTAGTATGCACGAGTTGTGCATATGGGTAAATTTACATTTTGGCACGCCCTAAATAATAATAAAAAAAAGATTGAGCACATGTACAGGCAGAAATTAGTCAACTTCACATTCCATTTAAGTTGCAACTTACGATTGCCAACTGGGTAAGAGACTTTCACAACTGCATGTATGCTGCATATACAATAGGACCCTGTTTTATGGCGACCCACTTAATATGCATGACCACCCACATACATGCATTAGTAAGTAAGTTAGTAAGTAAAGACTTTATTTAAAGAGGGTAGCACTAAAATAGTGTTTGCATAATAAACAACTACTGACTGACTTAAAACAACAATACAGCTGTCAGAAGGCGTCATTTACATGGACTCCAGGCGTCTGTGTAATTCTTTACCTGGTATAAAGGGAGAGAAGTCGAAAAAATTGTTCTTTGCCTTTGCAAAATAATAATTGTCCAATGTAACTGTAACTGACTCGTTGATTCCTTCTCGGCGAGAGATTCTCGCGCAGATAGAAAAAGCTGGATTCTTTTATTCACGGTCGTTTATGGGAGTCTTTGTCAATTCTTTGTCTTTCAGTACAGCCCAAAAATAATGCACGCGCAAGAACTTCTTTTTGCGTCCGCAAGCGGGCAACTTCAGATTTAACCTACCGTCCGAACCGCCTAAGAAGTAACGGATGATTGCAGCCGTTCGAACGGCCAAAGAAAAAGTAAAGTACGGATGCGCATTTGATGAAACTTCGAATTCTTTGATCGGCGTGAGCTGCTGTTTGCATGTTCTACAAAGTGTTTATATCTATCAAAACATAAACAAATGTAGCCGAAGAAGAAGATGATTCTCACCACTTCGTCTACTGTTTACTACACTGTTTACAATTATTATTATTATTATGATGGGTCCCGGAGTCCCAGACCCGCGGCGTGAAATGAGTTTGTTTGAAATGGCTTTTTCTCTCCGGAATGTTCCTTGTGGCAAAGGCTAAAAATACATCGTATTTACTGGGAAGTGTAACCCAAATTTTACAACAAGCAAGCTTCTCAGTCGACGGAAACAAGCACAGGACTTTGCATGCATGACAAAAGCGTGACTCAGTTTTCACGCATTGTTAATGTTTGAAACTTAATGCAAATTCAGGGCGTCACAACAACATGATTGTTATCTTACCTGCTCATCTTACCTGTTATCTTACCGTATGTTTAGAAACGCAAAATATATTTTCTGCAAGAGCTCTTCGCCTGTAATAATAACTTTGCGAGAAGTTTTTAAAATTTACAACATCGTAGTTCTCATTTGTTTACACAAGCAGCGGTTCAGTGTGAGCTTTGAACGAAAGTTGTCTTCGCTCACAGATCACGCAAGAAGAAAACGAAAACAGCACTTCTGAATCGGCATTCGGAAGCAAAAACCGTTGGATCCCAGGCTAACTACACCGTAGTTCGATTTTTCTGCGTGGACTGTTTCTTCATGAGCTTCATTATTTGGAGATATTTTGTGATTGTCGCGTAATCTGCTAGCAGACTGTTCAAGTGATCGAAGGGCTTTTTTCCTTAGGTGACATGAACACGCGAGTACCCGAACAGGTTAAGACAACCGCTCGTATGCCTAGATATTTTTATTCCTGAATGGATGATCAAAGCCGTTCAACGTTTTACTGAAGTCGTTTGAACAGATGGATGTTCCAGCGAACGGGTGAGCAAGTCGTTCGAACGGTTGGATGTTTTTAACAAACGGGTGAGCAAGTCGTTCGAACGGTTGGACGTTTTTATCGAACGGGTGAGCAAGTCGTTCGAACGGTTGGACTTTTTTATCGAACGGGTGAGCAAGTCGTTCGAACGGTTGGATGTTTTTAACAAACGGGTGGGCAAGTCGTTCGAACGGCTGGACGTTTTTATCGAACGGGTGAGCAAGTCGTTCGAACGGCTGGACGTTTCTACCAAACGGGTGAGCAAGCCGTTCGAACGGATGCAAATGTTTTTGAACGGATGACCCAGGTCGTTCGAACGAATGCAAATTTCTTTCAAACGGCTTTCAAACGGCTTCTAAACGGAATTCCGTTCGAAAACGGAAAGTCGTTATAGCACGTTTTCGCGTGAAAGGTCACAAATACTAACAAACCAGTGGCCATCTAAAAATTATGTACAATACGGATGTTAAAACTATGGCATAACTATGAGATAATATAATGAATAGAGCAGTAGTCATTATTGGCAATACTTAGAGCACATACTGCATTTAAATTTTGTCACATTGTGCGGTTTACATATTATACATAATAATTATGTACAGCACAGTAAAAGTCAATTTTCTCCTTAAAAATGATATCTGCGACACTCACTTGAAAATTATGTACATGCACATTGTATATGTATGTGAGTGTATAGTCTCACTTGTGCATATCAGCATAAATGACTAATTTTGCTGTTATCTTCACAATAGATGGCCTTCCCATCAAGTCACTTCAGCAATTAAAAGGTAGAGTGTATACAGTGATTGCTTTTTTTGTCTTTTTGGCAAACTTGAAATTTAGTAAACAGCTTTTGAAGACAGCAATTTGGTTCCCATTTTCTTTGAAATATTTCTCTGTATGACCTTACTTTCCAAGGAGGACCACTGTTTCATAATGTTTAGAGTTTTGCAGTTTACATTTACACGTAGTTTCACATGCTCTGTAGTCTTGCATGTAGAAAGCCCATTTTCTGTCATTAGATTGCAGTTTCTCCTTTACATGTAGGATGTAGTGTGAGTTGGAATTATGAATTTTGTTAAGCACTAGCCCCTGTCTAATACTACAACTGTATTCAGCTGCCTCTATGAGTCATTAGTGTATGTACATGCACGAAATGTACTTGTATGGAATACACTACTTGTACATAATATTGTATTCACATTTCTGTCGTTGGTTTAACAATAGTTTGCGAAAGGCTTGGATTGAAGTGCTAATGCACCCTGACCTGCCCAAGAATGTGGAGGACAAAGTTAGAGAACGATTAAAGAATGCTATCGATGGAGCTATGATTTGTTCACCTGAGAGCTCTGGCTTGAATGTGTAAGTCCCTTTTTACGCAGGTGTACTCCAGGTGATGTTTATATGAACAGCTTCTATGTACTGTACGTTTGTGGCCCATGCATTTAGGAAAATTGTTGTTAAATTCGTCAACAACAATGAGCTTGGGGAATGGTGCCTGAAAGGATGGTGGAGCCCAAGAGCAAACTAAACTGAGCGTGTAGTGTAGCCATGACAACCCTGTGAGTAGCAACCACTAGACCCAGACCTCCAAAGGGCTCGGAGGGTGAAGGGCCTGCAAACAGGGTGGAAGCAGTACAATCAAGTGTGAAACTACTTAGTGGGGTGGGGGGGGGGGGTGGAGGGGGTCTCTAAGTCTTGAGATCAGCATTGGATAGTGTAGGTTTGTAAGAATATTAGGGACCTTAGGCATATGTGACGGCGACGGCGAGGACAACATAAAAAATGTGGTTCTATTTTACCTTGGAATTTCGCATTTATTTGGAACTGCCCAGTGTGTCTGTCGGTATTAAAACTTGCCCCAGCTGAATATGCTATGAATGCGTTCAGTTCCAAATAGAAAGATGGAAAATTAGCTGTTGTGGTTCACGTTCTCCAGACAACGCAGAATATGGTCATTTCACGTTGCTGTGTTACAGAGGACAGCAAAGAAATGTACCAAGAATTATAGTGCATGTGCATAGCCATTGTTCTGCTATTAAACCTTTTGTTTGGTGACATTCTCGTTGCCGTTGCTGTCGTGTTTTGCGTAAGGTCCCTATTATTGCAATGAGGCAAGTGCAAGGCAGAGAAAAAGGTGAAAAAATTGCCATCCAGTCATCAGGGGCAAATATATTTTCCTGGTGGACAACTGATGATCAACCAACCTACGTGCACATGCACATGTAAATAGAAAATAAGTAAACTGAGACTTGTCCAGGCCAAGCAAAATTTGAGAGCTGCTTGTCTGCAGGAAGTTTTCTTTGAACCCTACTATGGGGCTTCAACAGTGAATGATAGTTACAAATTATGCAGTAATATTCAGTGGACACTTTGTCCAATGTGCTTTTTGTTCTATGGCCCTGGTTTAGGATTCTTGAAATGAAGAAGTGGACTGATGAATTACTTGTCAAGTGTTTTGCGGGTAAATTAGGAAATGATTTCATCAAAGAGGATGATGATGTGGCTGAAGCTCGACTGGCTTTCTTGGAAAAGAATAAAAGGTACATGAAGTACATGTAATGTGATTTTTGTTTTTTGTCAGTTCTTCCTATCAGGTGATGTCTTTCTTTCTATCTGTTTGCCTGTCTGCCTGCCTGTCCTGTACCTGTCCTGTACCTGTCCTGTACCTGTCTGTCTGTCTGCCTGTCTTCTCGTCTGCCTGTCTTCTCGTCTGTCTGTCTTTCTCTCTGTCTTCTCTATCTACCTGCCTCCTTGTCATTCTATTAGTTGGTCTGTCACTATGTCTGCTGACTGCCCTTATCATCTGCCTGCTTTTTACATGTAATTGATGCGTTTGGCTGTATGTCTTCAGAAACGTGTGTAATTATTTCAGACACCTACATAATTATACATATGTTGTTCTTCTATCAATTTCTGTTTGTCAGAAGACCACCAGTAATTCTGCTTCAAATTCTTTCTCTCTCCCAGATTCTCAGATGCTTTATCTTACTTGTTAAGTTGCAAAGTAACCCAAAAGAACAGGAACTCTTCATATCATTATCATGGTGTATCTGTAACAGCTACAGACCAGCGGCTAACAAACATGACCCAGTACAGGAGGAAATTTGTACTGTTACTGGCCAAAACAGGAAAGATCAACCAAGCTCTGAATGTGTTGACTTTGCCAGTCTCAACAGACATAACTAAAAGTGTTATAACAAACACAGTTCTTAAAGGTCAGTTACGTGTACATGTACAGGATGCAGGATGCAAAGAAAACAAATTTTTGGGCGTAATTAAAAATCATTCTCACTAGCCCCAAAATGTTTGTCCATTACAGTACTTTAAATAATTTATTTGAATTCCTCAAAAAGTTTCCCAAGAAACTTACATGTAACCTGCTTAGGCAAGTGAAGGGCAGAATTCCATAGCCTCAGTGGAAAATCATCTAACCCTGAACTATCAGACAGGACTTTCCTTTCACACTGCTGTGTACAGGTAAATTGTGTTGTGGTGCAGTTTTTGACCACAGCTCATTTTGCAATTGACCATTTTCATATTCTCTGTATTGGACTGGAACTACAGATGCAATGCAAATGACATTTATCTCTCTTTAATGCTATTTCCCCACATGAGCCTCCATTGCAAGCTAGTTTCAGTCCAACACCAAGAATATGAAAATGGCCTATTTAGTAGCTGCAAAGTAACTTTTACCATTCTAAATGTAATTATTATTAGATTTGCAGCCTGGTAGATTCCCGTCTTACTGAAACACATGCATACTGGCAAACTTCTAAATTGAACCAGCACAGAGCTGATACTTTGAGACCATTAGACTTCCAGACTGGCCAGAAAATGTTACTTGAATAAGTAGTATAGTCTATTGTAGCTTTGCAGACTTACAGATTAAAGTCACTTACATACACAGTACATGTACAAATAAATAATTGTACTTTTCATCTTGCAGACATTCAGACCTGTCAACTGTAGTTTTGTACTTCCTTTTGTACTTTCAGCCCAGCTTAATGGTTGCTACCTCTGTTATCTATTCCAGATTCCAGAGGTAATGTACCTTTTTCACAGTGCACTCTTGGAAACATGGATTATTCAAGCGCTAAGGAGCTCCTCACTGTCTTTGTAACGGACAACAATTCTACTGAGACAGGAAAGCTTCCTTCACCTTCAGATATACCCGAAGACACTTGTAAAAAAGCCTTGGCATTTATACTGACTGGAACACAGGTCAATTCTAATCTCCGCTTGGAACAAGCAATGGAGTGGTACATAAACACACTCTGTGTGACTTCCCTGTCTAATGACTGTCCAAATGAAAAGAGAAAGGTCAGTATAATGGATGTACATAATTATCAGAGTTTGAACTCATCAACAGTAGATGAGTGTGGGGAAGGTGCCTGTAAGGCTGGTTGAGATACATCCTATGAGCCGAGCGTACAGGGTACTAACCTGGCCTATGCCTAACTTAGGGAGGGATGGATTGTGAGCAAAGCCTTTGGAGACAACGTAAATGTTAAGCAACACAAGAAAAATGGTCTGACCTCGCACAAGAGAGCTGTAAATTCCTGGGCCTCCCTGCAGAACCCCCAGACCACTCCACATCAAGGAGGGACACTGCTGGCTAGCAGTTTTTTTGAGTTTAACTCAGCCTAAATAAAATTCGGCCAGATGAACCAGTATTTTACTGAAGAAGTGGTCAGATACACTGTACAGCAGTTGTGTGAAATCTACAATATTTGACCGTTGTTTAAAAGGTGAGTATTTTAAGCTTGGAACTGAAACTTGTGTAAAATTTTCCTTTTTGCACAGCTGGCAGTGAAAGAGGCAGAGGTACTTGTTACAAAGGCAAAACAACAATTCCTTTCCACAAGTGAGATCAAACCTCCAAAAGATGTTCCCTTCAAGGTACATGTATTGTTAATACTATTGTAAGTAAATTTGGCTGCAGAGGAAGATGTGAAGACATTGATGTCATCTTTCATGTCTTTGTATTGTTTAAAGTGTTGGTTAAAATTATTCAGTCTGGTAAGGTAAGTAAATACACTGCAGGATGTTTAGTTGGTAGTCACTTCTCAAGGAACAAAAATCTTCAGAGAAGGGAAGAAACTTGACTATCACTTCATTTCTCTCTGCTTGAGGAATAAGAATGAGTATCAGTGGTCTGTTAGGTTATTTTGACAGAATGGTGGAGGTACATGTCTATGTGTGTGTGTGTTTTGGAGGGGAAGAGGGGGGGGGGGGGGAAGAGTTCATCTGTGATGGTCTCTCTACTCTCACATACCGCATACAGTAACACCTTGAGATGCCAAACATAAACAATGGCTCAAAAAAACCATTCTGCAGTCTCCAAATAACTATTTTTATTTTACTTTACACTGTATGTGTAAATTATTTTCTGTTAAATATTTTTCTCACAGGTGTTTGTAGTGGAATTATTTGCAGCCCTTGTTGCCAATCTCTATGTCAACAACAACTGTTACCCTTACTTCCCAATTTCAAACACATTGGAGATCTTCAGAAGAAAGGTTGTGTAAATAAAACTATTATGATGTACATGTACATGTACTGTAAAATACATTCGTATAATACATTATAATACTATATTCGTGTAATACATTATAGTACTTGTGAGGGGTGCCACTGCACCCCTCTCCAGGTGTATAAATGGGTACTGATGTGTTTAATTTGGGGTTACGTAACCATAGCCTTGTGATGGACTGCGTGTGCAATCCCACCCATGGAAGATAATATATTTAATAATAACAATAAATAAATATTTATATAGCGCCTATCCATGCCTGCTCTAGGCGCTGTACAATTCGCCAAAATGATCTGTACTAATCTTAATAATTAAAAATGTGCATTTAAGAAAGTAATAGAAAGTAAAAATCGCTAAGAATAATAAGTTTTCCTATTTTCCTATTTATTTACTTTATTGGGTGGAGACTTTGATTTCAATCTGAGGCAAACTTGGATATCAGTGCAAGACAAGACTCAAACTGGAGTGAAGAGTTTTAAATGCCAGTACGAGCATCAGCTTGGAAGGCATGGTAGCATTATGGTTAGTGTGCTCAACTCCGGATCTGGCAGTCAAGGTCCGAGTTCTGGCCAGGGACATTGTGTTGTGTTTTTAGGCAAGACATTTAAATCTCACTATGCCTCTCTCTACCCAAGGGTATAAGTGAGTACTGGCAAATAATATAATGGTGAGGGTAACCCTGCGATAGACTAGCATCCCTGCCTGGAGAAGTACATATAGAAATGCTCTTGGTCAATTCATGCTATAGAAACTGGGATAAGCTCTGGCCTGATGGGCTACTTAACTCGTATAGAGACTTTACCATTACTACAAGCATCACCGATTTGTCTACTTTAAATAATTGCCGGGGTGGAGGCTTTCTAAACAAGTCCTTATTCAGTGACATGTTGACAACCTCAGCACAAGTCATTTTTTGTGTGGGTTACAGTGTTCACATGCATTTCATAAACTGTAGTGTAGTGTATCATTAATTAAATATTGCTTTATTTTCCCATGCCAACACATACATCTAATTAACTGATGTTATAATTATGATTATGCTCATTCACAGAGTTTGTTATGGGGAGCTTTGTCAGTGGTACTCTCTCCAGTAATGTGCACCAAAATCAACAGTCAAATTCTAAATTTTGTGCTCGTCAACATCATGAAATCACTTGGTAGTAGATGTATTCCATTTCAAGTCTACACAAGGTTTGTTGTGTACTGTGTAGTAATGTGTACAAGCACTGTACATTGTGTGTCTGTTAATGAGAGGCTGTTAATGAACTGAACTGAAGTACCACAGGGTCCCTAGTCTAAAAAACAACAAGCAGTTACAATACTGTGCACCTCTGCGAGAAGGAATGAAAGAATGACTGAATGAAATTGATGGATGGGAATAACTAAATGAAATAATCACTCGATGAGTGATTGAGTGTGTAAATAAATAAAAACAAATGTATGAATGCATGAACAAACAAATGCATGAATGAAAAAAAGAATGAATGGATGCATACAGTGTATCTAACTTTATTTCTTGGCTTTTTTGTCTGGTATCTCTCCCACAGATAAAACAAACGGGAAGTGACACACTCAGTTTTCTTAGGCAGTGGTACATGTTTTTTAAAGACTTTAAAGACTTAATTAATAAACTGCCTATTTTTCTCCCTCGCAGCTGGGTTAATAAGCTGAAAGACATTAATGGCATTGAGAAGAATTATGAGATTGCACTTTGTATCCTCAAAGAAGGCCAGCGAAAGTCAGGTACAGTGGACTATAAAGAGTTGACGAGAGAAATCCTAAATAGGAATTTTGCTTTTGACTGACATTTTGACAACCTCACTGGTGTCAAGTGTTTGGTTACTATGGTGTACATGGCAGTTACATGTGCATGTAGGACTCGTGTGAACTTTGTAAACAGTGATTGGTTAGCTGTTGTTAGTTTTGATCCTCACCTTAGGTAATAACACTATAGACCAACTACTATCAAAAACAAATTCATTACAGTTGTCAACTCAGGAGTGTTTTTAAGGGCTGTGCACTGGGCAAATTGACTGGCTGAGGACAATTTTGCCCGGATTTGACCATCTAGTGGAGAGTTTTTCTTGCACAGAAGTTCAGTTCTAATAGTTTTGCCCACCTGCGAAAACCAGTTACCCTCTTTCTGAAAACGTTGAGAAACCGCCGAGCTGTTCAGGCAAGAACATGTAGCACTGTTGATCAACAGATTTCACGTACATGTAAATATTCCAAAGAATTTATAACTTTGCCAGCCTTTACCACATTGGTACTCACGTAATCCTGGATGTAAACCATTAAGTACATTTGATTTGTTGCATGTGTAACTTTTGCTGCAATTGGGATTTTAATTCAAGGTCAAGACGGCTTGTCATTACGCAAGGATGCAGTGTTGCTGGTTAAGAACCTTTTTGATGCTGCTGATGCGCTGTTAAACAAGGCTGGCAACTGGGGTGGTAAGGATAGGCTGAGTGCCGTGCTCAAGAAGATAAAGAAAGATGTGAGTAAATGTCTGGATCAGGGGAGTTTTACCCCTCGATATGACTTGCTAAACCCCTCCTCACTCAGTATTTAGGCTAGCTAGTTGTGGTCAGTCCGATGTATTATCTTACCGCATTTAACAAATTTTTGTTGTTGTATTAAACTTTGCTGTGTTCAGTGTCAGTTAAAGCCTACACGTACATTAGTAAGTTCGTGGTAACTGAGAGTGAGGTCTTTGCGGGAAAATCTCAAACTGAGACCTATCGCTCGGTCAATACGGCAAGGCCGAGGTTTGAGATTTTCCCGTAAAGACCGAACGCTCAAGATTAATAAGTAGTGCATTATATGGCTTTTTGTTTAGTTTTTGCAGGCCTGTGATCGGCCCGTGTGCAATACTGGAGAATAATGCCCTAGTATTAGCCAATCAGCATGCGTGTTATGTCGACTACAGACACAAGTCATATAATAGATCAAGCTTAATGCCCTTTAAAACCCCGGCCAAACACAACATATCGGGCGCAACATGTTGCGCTCGTTTGGCCACCCTGTTGCGACATGTTGGGTGTTGGCTCAAATTTGAAAATGGTCAAATTTTTCATGCAACATTTGCCGATGTTGCATGATGTTGTAGTCGTTTGGCCAGGTAGGTGCAACAATTTCTCGCCCAGGCATGCGCACTTGTTCGATTTTCAATACCTAACATGTGGCAACACGTCGCAACAGAGTGGCCAAACGCGCGCAACAGCAATGTTGGGATATGTTGCGTTCAAATGTTGGGATCGTTTGGCCGGTGCTTGCAAATGCTGGACCAACAATGTTGGGATTTGTCGTGTTGAGATGTTGCGATCGTTTGGCCGGGGCTTGAAATATTAAATCTGTTGAAAAGTACTGTTTATTCTTCCAAGCATAGTTCAAGGTACCTACAGTCATGAGTGTACATACATGTAAGTAGACTACGGATAGTCGCTCTTTCGCTTAGTCCGTCGTGCGTGACTCGAAAGAAAACGTACCGCGAGAAAAAAATGGTCGCGCGAAATCCTAGGGACGAGGATTTCACGTGGCCATTTGTTTTTCTCGCGGTCTTCTTTCGCGTCACGCACGACGGACTAAGCGAAAGAGGGACTACTCGTAGTCTAAAATATAAGGTGCGTGACAAAACTTTGGGCTGTGAAAGCGTCGGACCAAAAACGAAAGTGAATACTCTAATTTTTTGCCAGCGTAATGGCTATAGTGGGCTCTGCTGATAGCTGTAAAGGACTACTCTCACAGAACCTCCACCCAGTATTATGAAAGCTTTCCAGTTTTAGATTATCATGGTAACTTGATCGAAAGGTGAAAGTACAATGTAACTATGTGATGGACTAGCATCCCATCCAGTACATGTAGCTTGCATGCAAAAATTTACAATTTTCTTTGCTTTGCTCATTTCTCTCGCAAGTTTGTTGACAATTCTAAATTCTCCCCCGACGTTCAAGAAGATTTTCTATCCTTCTGCTTCCAGTGGGCGTAAAACGCAACACACAATTGAACATGTTAAGTGAACGACAAACTCGCTGAAAGTTTATTGGATAAATTATGTCAAGCATCTCATGTTGATAGCCACCAGTCTGAGTCGACTTTTTACGTTTGTTGCTTAGCAACCAGTGACAGCGCAGTCCTCAACTTCTGGAGAAACAGTTGGATACTGGAGCACGATTAGACAGGACGCTTTGCAGACGTCATTTTTCTGTGTAAAGCAAAGAAAAGGGTAGATGACTGCACACAGCCTACCCATCAAGGGAATATTCACAATACATATACTCCTTGCTGAACTTGAACATGTAACCTTTGCAGCTTAGTAAAGCTAATTTTTGGGCAGTCATTAATAAGTTTTGCAGTCCTGTTAATCTGATCTAAAGTATTCAATATTTAATTCAGTGCTGTCTTCTGGTTAGTTTGGTAAGGAAGTCTCCAAACATGGCCTGAAGGATTTTGAGGGGCAGTTGATGAGTTTGTGTTTCAAGAACGATCCAAGTTATGCCAATTTCAAGGATGTCAAGAAGGTTTACAATTTAACGTAAGGATTCTTTGCTTTGTGTTCACAATATATTTTCAGTTTGTACTCTTGTTAATGTTGGTTGTTGTATGCTCCGAAACGTAAGGGCTTTGGCAGATGCTCTTGGCTCCAGAGAGTCACTCTTATCAAAGTGAGCTGTTGGCGTAAAGATCATACGCGGCGAAAAGTTCAGTAGTGATCGATTTCTTGTGATGACTTGCTTTTAGGGACAAGTGGCCATCACTAAAATCATCAATGATAGACTTCCTAAAGAAGCATCGAACGTAAGTACGCTCGTGTTCTAAGTTGCAGCAATGAAGGAAACAAAAAAAGATATAAACAGATAGACGAATCGAACACACAAACAAACTGATAGACGGACTGACTGGGAAACTGACGGACCAATAGGACAACGGGCAGACTGACTGACAGACTGACAGACAGACTGACTGGCAGTCTGAGAGACCAAAAGACCGACTGGCAGACTGACAGACGGACTGACAAGCAAAATGATAGATAGACCAACAGGCAGAATGGCAGACTGACAGACCAACAGACCGACAGTCAGACCAACTGACCAAATGGCAGACCGACTGACAGGCAGACTGACAGATCGACAGACCAACTAACAGGCAGACTAGCAGACCAACAGACTTACAGAGAAAAAGCAAACTGACATGAACCTTGCTGAGCCCCAACTATACTACCAATAAGAGAGATTAAAGGATCTCGTCTGTTCATTTCGGTTTGCCGTCTACCATTTGTTGTACCTCCGTAAGAACGTTTTTACTCACTAATAGAGGTTTCGATGTGTTATCTTTGTATTTAACAGGTCTCACACCTGCTGTTGTATTGAAGTGTTCGCTAAATGTGGCATGTTTAAAGAAGTCAGGGCCACCCTCTCTGCAGCTGGTTACACAGGCTCTCATCCCAGTATCTGCGAAAAGGTATTCGTTACCTTAACATATGAGATGAGTTAGCTACTCAGAGAAGGGGAAGATATACATGCAGTGGTATCCAAAGTTCCGCTTGAAGGCATTGAAAATCTTGACCCATTTTCAATTTTCCGTGTCCTTCCCGAGGAACTGTTTCAGGTTGTTCACAAAATTCGAATCCATTTCCATCCTGGCCATCATCAGTTATCCTCGCTGCTGTCACGCTAAGCTGTCACGCCAAGCTGGCATAAAAATAAAAAAATTAAAAAATAAAAAAAAAAAAAAATAAATAAATAAATAAATAAATAAATAAATAAATAAATAAATTAATTAAAAAAAAATGTCGGAGCACTCGTTAGTTCTTGTGTTATTCTCTGATTGGTTAATTAAAATTGGAAATTCCTCGAGTGCGTCAAGGAAGGTTTTCAAAGTAAATGTACATTGTTCAATGATTCCTCCTTCTGAGTTAATTTCTGTTCTTTTTGCAGATGAAGGCTGTCATGTCTAAACTAAATAAAAACGAAGCTTGTCAATTTGCAGATGCCTGTTCTGATTGGCTGGCTAAAACTCTGTGCGACACAGCCTTCTCACTCTGGCGATGCAACTACAATTATGTACGTTTTATGTATAATAAACAATTATTCCACTGGGAGCGTCCGTTAGATATGAGATGATAGACAGCCTGCGAGTGAATATATACTCTTGGACAGCATTATCCAATGATCCAGCTTTTAAGAATACTTTATATTAATCCTCTGTGGCACGGGCGTGAAATACCGGAATATATTCCGGTATTGCCAGCCTCTATTTTTCCTGAAAAGGTGAGACCTTACTCTCCTGTCCCCATGGCCCTTCTTTCAAATCTGTTCTTATTAGTGGTGCTAATCATTGTTGTTTTTGTAGATGCACGAATCTCTGCTGTCCTGTGTCAGAGCCATCGCTGCTATCAAAACACAGACTTTAATTGGCATCCTGTCAGGAGCAATGCAGAACGCATCCAAGGTAAACTTTTAAAAGGATAAGATATAAGATGAAATATTGTGGCTATACAGTTACTGTACATGAAAATTCCGTAGCAGAAGGCAGGAGTTGTGCCGCCACTTCCGCCTCACTCTGATGGATCGTGGAAATGACTTTGCTAAATAGAAAAATTGTGAAATTAAACTAATATTTTTGGTCCTTCCAAAGCATAGGTGGTGTTTTATTGCAACTTATTCTTTAATTAGATATGTTCTTTTATAGTTGTTTTGTGACAGGACCGTTCAATTGAAACAACGCACTGATCTTGAGCGCTGGCTACGGGACATCAAGGTATTTACGTAAAAAAAAAAATAAAAAAAAAAAAAAAGAAGAAGAAAATTTAACATTGCTGTCAACATATTTTGTTTTCAGCACACACGATACAACAAACAAGTACATAAGATGTATGGTAGTATCGGTCACGAAACATTTATTTTTTAGTTTTTGGACACCGTGTTTTTTTGATTTTATTGGTGTTTCACGTTGTCAGAACTCTCTGAGCCAGGCTAACTTATTTTGATGTGTTTGGATGTCTCTTCATTCCCAGTTTGCAATGGAACCGAACTGGAAGGCTTTTCGTTAGTGACTTGAACACCAGTTCAGCTAGCCATGAAGCTTTAAGCTCCTGATATTTATTATGTCAGTCCATTATTTCATTTTATTTTCCTGGAAATAATAGTTAATTTCGTGCCCTGCGTTAAAAGGCAATGTTTGGATAAAGCACAGTAAATCCTGGTTTTCCCCTCGTCACTATAGCCTCTTTGTGCTTCAAGATGTATGATTGCCGCCAGTCTCTTTCACTCTCTTTTCTAAGAATCCATTTTCGGTGACCCATTCATTGTAGTCAAATGAACGGGGTTCCACTTTATGATATCATTCAATTTTGCCATTCTTTGGCAGGGATTGTTTGGAAAGCAAGAGATGACCGCGTGGAGCTGGGCCTTCCATGACCTAACTACAGGACCGCTGAAACGCAAGGGTGCAGTCATCAAGTAGGTGTTAAAGATTATGATAAAACGCTTTCTGCAAATACACCCTTTGCACAAATGGCGCTGATACATCCTAAGCCTCACATTCATGTGAAAAATCCTTTGCCTGGAAACATCAGCACGAGGCTAAGGATTTATAACCTATTGTTATTCAAATTTAGGCGGCATTTATGCAAAGGTCCATTGATCGAGATACCTTTGTTTTTCTATCAGATTGTTCTGTTAAGTAGCACATTTGACTTGAGGTGGCCGCTGTGTTGTGTTCTTCGGCGAGAAACTTGACTCTCAGAGTGCCACTTAAGACTTTGCACCCAGGTGTATGAATTGGTACCAGTGACTTGCTGGGGCAACCCGATAAACTGCCTGGTTTCGGAGTGTGTGTGTGTGTGTGTGTGTGTGTGGGGGGGGGGGGGGGGGACTTTTTACATCCATGGGGAGTAAGTGTAACAGTATTCCCAGTTGTTGATTCTTCGCCGAAGATTAGCATCGGAACTTACTTCCTCTCGTTATAAACTTTTCCTTTACTTTAGTTTTAATAGCAAATACATTTAAGTGATTTTTTTTTTTTTTTTTTATCGGCATACGGGTTACAAACAATTTGTTTTCCAATCCTAGGCAACTGAGGAACAGTGCCTCGCTGATGTCAGGGACGCTCTCTTACAATCAACTGCTTGCTGTGCAAGCCAAAGCAGCCACAAACAACACGTCCAGCGGTAAACAGGCACAGACTTCAAAAGCACCCGGAAGTGGAACCCAGGCCTCTAGTGCTACTGCTACAGTCCCAAAACAGACTGTCACTACGCCTGTGTCAAAACCAAATTCTAGTACTTCCGTTCCGAGAGTAGCGGGGAATCTCCAAGGAGATAGTAGTGCTTCAAGCCCGTCAACAACAGTCAACAAATCCTCAAGTAGCTTCTACGGAAGGAGTAGTTGCATCCCAGCGGCCAATCAGTCTGTCAGGCCGGCAGTTTCTACACCAAACACGATTTCGACTCAGAAAGCGGCTGTAAATCTTCCCGTGAATACTTCAAGCTCAGCCGCGAGTCCACAAGTTGCATCACGTACGATGACACCGCCCGCAATCAAGTTTGTGAGCATTGCACCTAAAAGCACAAATGCCTTAGTAAGTCTACCGACTTCAACAATACAGGCCGTCCCAGGCTCTTCCTCTGCGCCGACGGCCGGCAACTTGGTAACGTCGGCCTCTAAAGGAGGCGGCAGGCCTTCGTAGGATTCAGTTCCTCTCCGTTTGTTTAGTCAGCGGTTACAGCTTGTGGGTAACCGCGTGCCTTTTCTACAAGACAGAACATGTGAAGGAGAGAGAAGAGTATTTATCAATAATTTCATGAAACCAACGACTGGAAATTTCCTTGTAGACATTGACAAAGAACGGTAAACAGAAAATGCTATTTGCTGCTTTAATAATGCCCCTGTTAGTTGAACCAAGTTTAAATCATCGATAACTAATAATGCAGCGATTTTAATAAAAGCTTCAATTTCAGTTTTTTCCACGCATAACCTAAAGGAATTATTTTATGCTCGGCCGGATTTTTCTGTTTGAAGAAAACAGTAATAACCATCGATAGTGTTTAGAATGAGATTGAGTGCACAGATTAGTCAGAATTAATGTTATGCGTTTTTTACTTTGCTTTTTCTCCCTTTCTATAAACCTTGTTGCTGAAACAACATGTATCATTTGCTGTCGAATTGAATTGCGAGTCCACGGTTTCCATTCTTCGGTCAGCGAGTTTTCTTCATGTTAGGAACATGTGGTATCATAGTGTACAGCATTTCAGATATCTTGTCCCGTCATCTAAGTTGTACGTTTTCTAGGTTGCCGTGCATTTGTTAACAGTTGTAAGTATAATTATTTTAAGGTTTAAAGAGAGTTATTATAAAATTTGTTATAAAGTTAGAGATTATGGTAAAAATTGAGTTAAATGTTAAACGAATTTAGAAAGGATACTTTTCACGTTCATCGAGGCACAAATAGAGGCACAAATTAGGAACATGTGGTATCATAGTGTACAGCATTTCAGATATCTTGTCCCGTCATCTAAGTTGTACGTTTTCTAGGTTGCGGTGCATTTGTTAACAGTTGCAAGTATAATTATTTTAAGGTTTAAAGAGAGTTATTATAAAATTTGTTATAAAGTTAGAGATTATGGTAAAAATTGAGTTAAATGTTAAACGAATTTAGAAAGGATACTTTTCACGTTCATCGAGGCACAAATAAGAATAATTTTTGCCCTAGTAGGCCTATGTCTTGTATTTTGTGGCTTTAAGATATCGCTTTACATGCATGTTTTAAGTTTATATCTGATTCAAGGCCAATCTTTTGGACTGGTTCAGACTTGAAACTTTGTACGAAATATGTCACGATGTCTGAACCAGCGGTGTCAAGAGGACAAAATGAAATACAAGAAGTTCAGTTCTAAGCATGTTACTGTTGGAATAAAGAGTTGCTTTTTGCTGCATTGTTGTTGGGCTTTAGTCTGCCAATTAGTGTCGCGGTGTACAACTTACACAAGAAACAAATCAAACCAGTTCGTCAACGGTTGTACAGATGGAAAACAAAAATGCCAGATGTAACCTCCGTTCGGATTGGCCATTTACCATTTTCTCAAACCCCCCCCCCCCCCCCCTCTCCCCCAATTTACCAAAAGAGACTAGGACGACTCTGACCTGATCATTCCAAGATGGCGGTGAAGAATTTCAAATGGAAAGCACACTTTCCACTCAGATGTTTCGGTTGGAAATTTTGACTACCTTTCGTATTTCGAAAATTTTCCGGTCGGTCGAGCCAGAATTGTCGTACCATTTAAATTCCGACCGAAATTTCTCGAAGTATGGGGTAAATGGTAAACAACCTATATTTCCAAGGAAACAGTTTGTTTACCTTCCTTAGGCCCAGTTTATTTTGTTCCCAGTAACGCGTGGTAATTGTCAAACAAGGGACTACGAGATGAGACTCACCCCAGATCTCTTCTCAGTTGCGAAGTGGCGAATCTATTAAACGAGTCTACACAACGGTGGTAACGTATGTTTGCTATTTGTGAGCTTAACGCTAAGTTAGAGACTGAGCTGCGAGTTTTCTCTGACTTGAATTACAATGGGCGCGACTGAAATGGGATATGGGACTAAAATGTACCTTGAAGAGGGTTTTGATCATTTCCGGCGATTAGACATTAGAAGGCATGCCGGAAAACGTGTGAACCATGCTGTGACTGAGTTGGACTGGGTGACACAAAATAATGACGTCACGAGTTAACAGCCAATAGGATCGATCGTTTGATGAGCGTTTGATTACCGCTGACTTAAAAGAGTGACAACAAGAACAACGGTAACAACAACAGTTTTAATAGTATTCCTCGGCTACATTAGACCTCAGGTTTTTTTTTTTTTTTTTAAATTTTGACATTGAACTTGAAGAGAATTGTAACTATCACTGATACAGCCACTGCTACGAGAGAGACAGAAAAAAAAAAAAAACAACAAAAAAAAAAACACCTTTAATAAGTAACAGTCGTCTAATTGTCAGGATTACTTCTTGCCGAGTCGCAAAATATTGATCAGTAAAACTAATAAGAACTTTTACCAGAGTGCAAGGAATAGAAAAGTTTCTCCGTATTCGATCGACCATTAAGCGAAATCTGGGAAGCGGGCAAACAAACAGATCAAATTGATCTGCTTGCGAGATTTCTCTCATTGACAGGTCAAAATGGTGCACAGATTCAACGCAACATTTTACGGATACCTATTACCCAGCGTTTAGGAAAATGTATGTTAAAAATGCGATTTTCAGGGGGCTGTATCTTCATCTTATTGTAAGATATGCAAGGTGCTTCTCTTAACAGTGTCGATAGTTATTTTTGTAATCTTCAGTCCAAGCCAAAGACAGTAAAGAAAAAAGGTTTCGAGCTTCTTTCCTTTCAAATACAAACTGTTCAAACGATTCCAAATTGTGTTGTTTCCAGGCTTCGGGATTGAATAGATTCAACATGGCTACCGTGTAAAGAAGTCCTGGCAAAATTTAACGTCCTTTTTATCCACTGGCGCACGAAGGGACATCAGTAGAAGGCGCAGCCATTTTTGTTTTATGACAACGTGTGCATTGGACGTAATAACGACCACTTCTCTGGGGTTTGTTACCCACAACGCACCACACGCCAACCTAAAAGGGTGTTACGTGACTCGATGCTCTCTCGCTTTCGTCACGCAATAAAATTCAGACCTAGCGATGTTCAACGCTTTCCTACACCGACAAAACATCGCAACGCAACAACAAAGACCAATTCTCGGGTTTTATCCCGGAAGTCCAACTATCTTATGAGGGTCCAATTTTACAGTAGCCTCGATGTTCCAGGGGTTGTCCACGGTGTGGTTGGTTTCTTTGGCGAATCCCTTCTCAATCATAACTTTATTGATGTGAATTTCTTCACCATCGGTGTCAAACAAGTCGACATAAATCGTTTGATTCCACGCTCTGTAAGACAAAACAGTGAAAACTTCTTGTGAATCTAAAACTGATCGAATCTTCATTTCACATAGAGTTTTCTTGAAAAAGTACAACTAAGGTTGGCCACTGTATATGGTGATATAGGACTTCATTACTTAAGGAAAAATGTCTTGACCAAACACTTAATTCTCCTTGTACACTTAATTCTCCTGTACTAAAACAGTAAGGGCAATTTATGCTGATCCAGCAAAACCAGCCTTTTCAGCCTCAAAGTTGATTCTTCACGGCTGGCATATCTTCAACACTTAAGCCCAAATGTTCAAATTAGAAGTTTTACGGCATTAAGCATGATTCGAGAATTTTAAGTTAGTTGATTTACTTGGAAAGAATATGGGCGATTAGAATCTTGTCTTCAGTGAGTGCCTTGAAAGTTGTCCTGAAAGGAAAAAAAAAAAAACTGAATGACAGAAATTGGGAAGATTCTCACTGATGGATATTTGGAAAAGCTCTTCCCTTTTTCACTAAGCCAAATGTAATTAATCCTTAGCAAAACAGCATGCTTTATATGTTGATTTATAACTTAACTGAATCACCGAAAGTAGTATGATAGCACCAACTTGAAGCGTGACATTGGGTGACATGTCACCTAAAATAGCTTGAACTAACGAAACAAAAGCGCCTTAAACAGTAGCTAAGCCCTTTAAAACAAAAGTACACTAACATAGCTTCCTCCGACCAGTCTGTTATCTTGCCGTTTTCTCCCGCGTCACTCACGGGTTCCACGTTACCCAGGAAACACTCGAGGGCTTGAAATGGAAGATGAAGGAAGTGAGGGAGCATGCGCTTCACGTGACTCTCACGTGTCCACTCGGAGTTGCCATAGTCCACGAAAAACACCTGACAGGAGAGCAATAAAGAAAAATAGCTTCACAATGCATACATGTGACTAGTGCTGGGTAATATATAATAGTGATTTGGAGATGATTATATTGCATCAGTATTAATTAGGACTTTGTCGGCAGAGATGACAGGTGTATAGCTAGGCAACGATATGATGTGAAGCTCCAACAATGAAAAACGCCTGACAGGATAGCAGTAACGAAAAAGTGAAAAAAAAAAAAAAGCAAATTATTACATATCTACCTGGAATAATGAACAAGGAAAGCGTAATGCTTGTAATGTAAAGTTGATAACCTGTGCTGTTTCACAGGCCTGCCCGGTATTTTGAATATTATACATTTCGAGCCGCGAGCAAAGAAATTGGTAACTACTGACATTTCAAGCCAAGGTCATACGATGCAAATCTCTAAAGACGATCTCTTTTGCTTAAGCTCAGCCTCGGCTGAAGGCCCCAATTTATCACGAGGAAAAACAATGGCTTAAGAACGAAACAATTCCTATTGTTTGGACTTGTTTTGTTTTTCAACTCACCCATGTATTTATTTAATCGTTACCTCAAACCAGCGATGGAAAAACCACGTTACACAGTTCGCTTCACACTGATGAAACTAAGCTACGACACAGCAACTACAGCAGACGGAAGTGACAAAATCTTTATTAATCATTACATTGAGTCAGGTTACAAGCACAAGTTTTGTCTCAGCGCAAAGTTAGCAAAGTGAACACAACGACGCTTTGCAAATATGCGATATGTGGCTACATAAAATTTCTACTTCTGCTAATCAAGTTGATTACTTCAACTAGCGAAACCAACATGATATAATTGCTGGTTTTCATATGACGTAGTCATATTCCAAAATTAAGAAAAAAAAATACCTTTCCTTCTGAGGTGTTAGTCTTATCAGATTTAAGACTCTTTAGGAACTCGACGTTTTACAACGTTTTAGCTTGACAGGGTTCCTCGTTTTGTAGTAGAGTACGTTTGAATTTCCAAGCATTTGCGTTGCGTGGCATTAAAATAGCGGCATGAGAAGGCCGTCGCGTGGAATAAAATATGAGTTAACTGAAGAGTTGTTGCACTAGAAGAAGTATTTATTCCAACGTATCGGAGCTCTAAAGTGATAAGTTTTTGTGTCGTTACCAAAGCTCAATGACGATGTTTCTGTTACTTTAAGGCAGCCATGTTTGTGCGCCTCCGAGGAGCACCAACAGGTCGTCGCCATACAAAGCTCTATAAATTTGGCTTAAACACTTCTCCGGATAACGCGCGAATGGAAACAGCACAGACCTAACACTTGGTGAGATTGTTTATAAACCAATCATCTATCATATCCAAGATTCTTGACTTTATTTATTGAATGGTTCCGATTTTTAGGTTTGATCACACGACCGATAAAAATCAGCAATTTGAACGATTAACTTTATACAGTTTCCTCTTGGTATGCATAGCGATCTTCTAACATGTAAGGTTAGAGGGATAGGGGTCATCAATTTTAAATCTGTCCTCGACCTGTCCACGGTACCAGTCAACAAACGCTTGAGCAATCGTGGCGTTACCCACTTGAACCTTCGTCCAGAAGTCGTTAATAGGGCACTGGCTGTGAACAAGGCAAGCGTCTGCAAAGACTGCTATTTCCTTCAAGTCAAATACCGAACGCAAAGCGCGCAAGGTTTTCTTACGAAACTTCTCTATGAAAGACTTCTCTGCAGAACTGCAAGTATCAAAATCGCAGATACAGGAAATATTAGATAAGCTGCCTATTTGCCAAGAATCGTATAACGAGTTTACTAGAAAGACTGGCGTGGTAACGAAGGGGAGAGAGTACTGTGGAAAAAAGCACCGATATTTTCTTTTTCGCTTTTGCGCGTGTAAGCATTTGTGATTTAGCCCCGCAGATGAGTTGTGCAAAGTGTACGTCTGTTGAAAAATATACCGCATTGTTTCACTGCCATCAAATGACGGCTCGTCTAAGAAAAACCCCGCATCTGCAAGCACACGGACAGAAGCGTTTGATGCGCGACGAACCCGCGTTCGGATATAATCGGAATGTACCATTGCGGTAAGAGCACCAGCTGATGAACCGCTCAATATGATCTCGGAAGCTTTGTCGATACCTCTTCGGAGCAACTCGTCTAAGAGAGCATCAAGTATTCGTCGACCTCGGAAATAAAGAGGCTTATCGTTGAACTCTAACGGCTTCTCGCGATCCCCAGTGAAAGACGCTCCATCACAGTACGGGACAAACACTGAACTCCAGTTGTAAAATTCAGGGTTGTATTTGACTTGGCTTGAAAGCAAACCTCCATTTTCCTCAGCCGGAAGATACCCACGCAAACATGTGGACGAACCAAGCGCCGTGTAGCTGCGTTGATAGCAAGAATCCTCGTCGTAGCACCATGCACCCCCCTGAAAAAATATAATCCACTTAGATTTTTCCAAGCTGGTTCCATTGCGCAAATAAAATCCAGGAGGGGAACCGTCGAGACATACTGCTCCATTTGCAGAAGAGTTGGGCAACAGATGTAGTTCATAAACTCCCTCATTAGAAAAAGTTATTCTATTGGTAGCGAAAAGATTTTCCAGCGACGAGACGATATCTTCCTTGATCCTGGCCGGTTTTTTTGGGACCTTTCTGACCTTTTGTTTTGTGTTGTGGCTCTGCTCACGGCGTGTTTCTTTTTTGTTGTGACGATCGTTGTGACAAAATTCTGTTGATATATTTTTAACATTCCCGGCAGCCAACTGCCTGAAATTCCTCGCCGCGGGACATGAGGGGATATGGCTGGGAAGCGCTCTGGAATGAAAGGCATAGAGCATCGATGCCAAGAAACAAACAAGGCAGTTCATCGTTTAACGATTGTGGCAGATAATCGAGACGCAGGTAAGGTGTTATTTGAGATAAATTAAAGGACACAAAAACACCTGTACTACGAAGCAGGTGTTACCAAAGCTGCCAAAAGTGACTGACAACTTCGATGTCAATTAAGTCAAGGTATTAACATGATCTTGAGTGCAGGTTAGAATCAATAAGCACGAGAACGTTTTCCGAAGGCTAAGCAAATTCAGGCAATCTGTGGTCTTTGAAAAATTTACAAGGGCTCAGTCGTTGCACAAGAAAAATTATGTGATAATTTATAAGTAAAATGAGTTCGATCAATAGAAAATGTCATTTACGTGTGCAATTCGATTGTTTAAGTTTATGAAAAAAAAGGAAGCCATTTCCAAAGCTTTTGTGCCATATAATGAACGTGTTATTACCCGGACAATCTGCATGGCAGAATTCGTACTTCTTTGGGTCTATAATCATCCAAAACAGACTTCTTGCCAGGTTAATAAGGAAGGTAAAGTCAATGACCAGGTAGTTAAAATTTCATAACTACAGAGTTTTGGCGAAAACCGAGCAATGTTTTAAAACAAAGAAACAAAAAAGAAAGAAACAAAAAAGAACTTAGAAAATATCGAGCAGTAGGTCGTCTGATGTGATCATCCTGCTGTGGATGTAATATATCAAACACAAGAGACCGTGTTTTACCGCATTTCCAAATACTTAGATGAAAGTTGAAAATACAACGGGTAGCGAAGTATTTTTGACAAACTTCGAGGTGTTTGGAAATGTGGTCAAACATTGTCCTGAGTTTTTGACATATCTTTTCAGTAGAAACTAAAACTAAGGAGGAAATGGAGAAATAAAATCGTCAAAATCTATGCTAATTAAGATCAGATATCCAAACACCGTCACGGCCATAATTTCCTTTGTTTAAACTTGATGAATTATCAATGATTTTGAGAAAGGTTTAAAAAGAGCTGTTGTTGGTGGCTGACAATTCAGAGGACAACCTGGGCAGAAGTCATCTTCCGAGTCAAGAGAAAAGCGTCTGTCTGTCTGTCTTTATGCCTGTCTGTCAGTCAGTCAGTCAGTCAGTCGATGGTGTTACAAGTCTGGTTCGTTGAAACTGATACATACAGGTCAGTTTATCAGTGATCGTATTGGCTGTAAGACACGTGAAAGTTTTGTCAATAGTGATTGGTTAGTTCTAGTTAAAGTTTAGATTGGTGTGTTGCTGGTCAAATTGAGTTGTTCTGTTTGCATGAGGCGTGTCCGTTGGTTTTTTTAATTTTATTTTAGAGTCGTAAATAAGTCGTTTGTAAGGTGTTGAAAGACGTTTGTCCTAAGTTGGTGTAACAGCTTCCCAGAGTCTGTCGTTGGAGACAGTATGTAACATATGTCAACCATTGGGCAGAGTCCATGTAAATTTTCTTTGATTTACAAGGTGATGACTCGGATGTTCGTCAATGAGATTGTTGGCATCACCCGCACTTCTCGACTTTCGTTTGTGTTCAATCAGTCTCGAGTTAGGCCTCAAGCAATTTACTTTAATATAGAGCACAAAAATTATTGTTCCAAGACAATGAAAAACGTCACCGGTTTTTACAGTGAGATAAACCCTTAATATTGCCTAGCGTTATATCCGATAGTGCTTCGGACACGTAAGGTTACAAGGATAGTGACCATCAATTCTAAATCGTTCCTGTTCATCTCCACGGTACCACTGAGTAAATGCTTGGGAAATTGTAACATTTTGTACTTGAATTCGCGTCCATAACGCATTCATAACACACTGGGTGTGAACAAGACAGGCATCTGCAAAAACGGCGGTCTTTTTCGAGTCAAAAACGGAGCGCAATGCACGCAATGTCTTCTCACGAAATTTCATGATTTGAGACAACTCTGATGAATTACAAGTCTTTACATTTAAGACGCAAGGAATATTAGACAAGTAGGCTATCTGCCATAGATCGTACAACGAGTTTACCAAAAAGATTGGTAAATTGACGAAGGGGACGGAGTACTGCGGAAAAAGACAGCGCCACTCTTGTTTACGCTCTTGTGCACCTAAACAAGCTTGATTCAATGACGAATTATGTAAAGTGTATAGCTGCTGAAAAGCAGATCGTATTATTTCAGTGCCATTCAACGAGGGCGCGTCCACAAAGAATCCCGCATCTGCAAGTACGCGGAAGGACGCGTCCGCTGCGCGACTAAAACGCGTTCGGATATAATCGGCGTGTATAATCGCAGAGAGGGCGCCAGCTGACCGACCGCTCAATATGATCTCGGAGGCCTTGTCGATACTTCTTCGGAGCAACTCATCTAATAAGGCATCAAGTATTCGTCTGCCTCGGAAATAAAGCAGCTGGTTTTTGACTTTTAACGGCTTCTCGCGATTTCCAGTGAACGAAGCGCCATCACAATATGGCACAAACACTTTCGTCCAGTTGTAAAAGTCAGGGTTGTATTTCACTTGGTTTGAAAGCAATCCTTCAAGACGAAGATGGCGACGAAAACACGCAGACGACCCTAGCGCGGTGCTACGTCTTTGATAGCAAGTATCAGGGTCATGACACCAAGCACCCCCCTGAAAAAATATGATCCACTTAGACTTCCCTTTGCCAATTCCATTGTGGAAATAATAACCAGGAGGGGTACCGTCGAGGCATACAGCTCCACTTTCAGAAGTGTTGGGTAACAAGTTTAGTTCATAATCTTCTTCAGTAGCTTTATCATCGTCAGAGGTCTGAGATGAAATGGTGCTATTGGTGAGTTTGGTGACAAAATTATGTTGTGGAATTGAGTTCATTTCTTCTGTCCGCGAAACGACTTTGACAAGCTGTTTCGTTGTCTTTTCGCTTCGCTCGGGTACTTTTTCGATTTGTTGATGCCTGATACGGCCACTGCTGCAAGAATCTGTCAATATACTTTTAAACTTCCCCGCCGCAAATTGCCGAAAGTCCCCAGTTGAAGAGAACGAAGAACTATCGTAGGAGAAAGCGTCGGAAATCACGAAACAGAATATTAACCCAAAGTAACAGAGTATACACTCCATCTTTTACTGAGAAATCAGACAAGCAGACACTACAGGTGTGAATAAACAAAAACGACAGAGAAGACAAAGAATGGCACCGGCAGAAAAACGGGTGACAACGAATACCTCCAATGTTGACATTGTTAACGTGAATGAGAGAATAAAAATAAAACATCTCAAGTTCGTTTACTATCATCAAAAATCTTTCACCCACCTTGAAAATAAGTCAACCGGAAACAAGCTAAGGTCTTAAAATCGGTATTATACGATTTGTTTTCTTTTCTTATTTTATCTTCCCGTTATTTTACCCATGATTTTGCCGCAGTTTTTCAGAGAGGGAACAGAGCTACCGTCGTTAAGAAAATTACCTGCTCCCTCCCATTCCTAGCTCCCAATCGTAGCTCAGCGGTGATCTAATTTGTACATCGTATGTTGAAATTCTTACAGGATCAAAGGTTTCCTTTATCCCGGTTGGTTCATTATCCTGTTTCCTTTCTAGAGGGCAATAGTCCTAGAGATTTCACAGGCTTCAAATTCACAGTAGTAGTTATATAAGTTTTATTGCTGCTACGCGGCTTGATTTTATATCATACTTTAGTATAAATGTATTAGCGTTCTATCACGAATGCCGTTCGCTGATTGGCTACGCTACTCACTATATATTCTGTTGTAGATAGTGAGCAGCCTAGCAGTGTGCGCCTGTCAATGAACTGGCGGCCGCTTCTTTGCGTTTCCGCGGTGTCAGAGAGGAGGATTTAGATAAGTTTTGAACGACTAGTATATTTATACTAAAACAATTAGATTATTCGCTCTCGATTTCCATGCGTGATAGAAATCTCGAGCTCATGATCGAATTGTTTCATATATTGCACAGCTGTAGTCCGAGCCTTGTCTAAAACAAACCTGGAGTTCTTCTTCTCGCACGCTAGTAATGCGGGCCCTGTACCACTTGTCGTCCTTGGAATACTTAGCCACACACAGCTCACCAGCTGCCGGTAAAATACGTCTTGGATCTTGACAAATGTTTCGAGAGTAAAATTTTCTACAAGAAGCAGAACGGAGGAGTTGTTACAGTGGATGTGCCATGCAAACTTGTTCTACAGGAAAATTGTGAGACAAGTGGAACAACGGTAAACGGTGAGCGAGCTTTGCCCTCTTCAACTCATTGCACTCATTGTAACAAGACATGCAGCTAAGGCCCACTATTGCAATCCCCTATGCGGAGTAGGAAAGGGTCTAACTCATCCCAACCCTCCACCGCCCCCCCCCCCCCCCAACCTTCCTTTCAACTTTTTGAGAGCCACAGGATCCCTAAATGGAAACATTTGTCAATCAATTACGGCGACCATGATGACGTGTCATTTAATTAATGATCATAAGATCAGCTGTCCGAAGTGGTGATTTAGAAAAACATGAAAACTGTCCATGCTTTCTTCAAGGTAGCTAAGTTAGAACATAAAGGAAAATTTGAACGATATGAAATTCGGTATGATCCATATGGCCCATGAACTTAAGTCTTCAAAGTACGCCTTAATTAAGCTGATCTCGTTAACCGTTAACTTTAACGCACGTGCAAGGTCGTGCAAGGTTCGTAAGAATACAAATTAGCATTAGTTCGCAAGTTTCACAGAAAACCACTTTGTCATATCGTTTATGCTGTATACCTTTTTCTAGACAACGTTTTTTCAATCAGATGTATAATTAAACTTTACCCCATTTTGTTCATCAGAGTTTCAAGATCCTCTGCTTCCTGTTCATCTCCAGAATCAAAATCACGACGCATCCTCGCTAAAAAACATTTACAAGAAATCGGTCTAACTTTTCTACAATAGGAGAACACCTAATTACTGACAATGCATCGAAGAAGGACTAAGAAGGAAAACTGGGGTAAGTTATAAACGAAGAACTTCAAAATTTTGGGCCTAAATTTTTCAAGTTCGTCGTGTGCAATCCATGTTAATCTTCTCCATCCTGAACCATCCTTGTTCCTTTATGGTTTATTATTATCTCTTTGGTGTTTTTCTATCTTAGTAAACTACTATTTTCAGGTTTTCTTCAATTTAAAGGTTATTTTGTGCGTGGCCAAAATGACTCGAAATACCGTGAAGTCCTGAGCTCCTTCCAACGGTTAAAACATACCTGCAATAATACGATTTTCGATCGGTTCAGGCCCATACGGGAACTGCACCCAGAAATGTCCCGGATTAAAGATGGCCGTGACACGAACTGCGACCCAAGTTCCAATATCGGGTAGCGTGACAGACGAGTCCATGTTGTCACAAAACACCTCCACTAAGTCATGCAGTTCCTCTCCTACAAGCAGAAAGACAGAAATCGCGACAGTAGATGATCTTGTAAAGAAGCCATCGAGTTGTATAACTTGGAGAGGTGAGCAATTGTGGGAGGACGAGGGGTATATCGGAAAAAATCTTCTTCCGCGAGGGGGGGGGGGGGGGGGGAGGGACGAGGTTGGCATGCATAAGATCGTATAGGTATGGATTTTGTTTACCTTTCTTTAGATGGAGATTGGGACATTGATCTCCTCGCCAGCAGCCCGACCTGGTTTGATAATAGCGACAAACTCTTCTGCTTAAGTCCTCTAAAATAGAATCAACATAAGAGAACAAAATAAAATACCCTGACTATTCTCAGAATTCAGCCTAAAAACGGCAATTTACATGGTGTACAAGGTAGTTCAAACACTTGAGTCTGTGGATGAAACGTGTGACCATTCAAAGAAAAGCTATTGAACTGTACTTTCATATGGTACTGTTTATTGTAATGTAGACGGTGGTTCTGGCTTAAAATATGTGAATAAAAGAAACCCTAGTGTGTGACCATACAAATGAAAGCTATCGAGCAATACTTTCATGTGGTGCTGTTTGCTGTGCAAGGTTGTTCTAACTCTTAAGGCGATGGATGAAACTCTAGTGTGTGACCATTCAACTGAAAATTACTGAGCAGTAAATTCCTATACGCCTAATTTTTAAATACTCAAATACATACGGTATCCCTGGAAAGCAATGTCCAAATCATCTGTGTTAATTGCGTATGTATTTTTAGCCGAGAGGAAATCTTCCTTCATCGGATCCCAGTTACTTAAAGGACTTGTTGGACTTTTCACTGCATTGCTGTCGATCTCTTCAGAAGGCGAACCTGTCGGCCCAAGATTTAAATCAATGAAAAACTACAATTTAGAGCACGTTGCTAAAATGATTACAATGCTTTGGTTTTACAGAAAGTCATCAAATGTAGTTTAGAAAGGATATACCTCCATGTTCCATACTTGAAGCAGTATTCTCTAAATCCTCAAGAGAGAGTTTGACTGTCATCACATTAGTCGCTAAAGATAAAGGAACAAAGTTCTCACATAAACGCATTTGCGGTCTTTTCCACCCAAGGTAATTTTTTTTTTTTCGGTCTCTTGTTACATAAAACAAGTAGATTCCATGTTCCCGTGCGTCTGTTCAATAACTGACCACAGATGATGTCAAAATGTGGTAAGGACATCAGTGACACACCCAGTGCCACTTTTTTTATGTCTTAC
This sequence comes from Orbicella faveolata, assembly GCF_042242905.1. Classification (NCBI taxonomy): domain Eukaryota; kingdom Metazoa; phylum Cnidaria; class Anthozoa; order Scleractinia; family Merulinidae; genus Orbicella; species Orbicella faveolata. Next base: position 9,225,886 of record NW_028301569.1, on the reverse strand, counting down.
CACATTTTGAAGTCATCTGCATTCATGATCTATTACTAAACAGACGCACGGCAACATGGAATCTATTTGTTAAATAGTCACGTGGAAGTTGGACCAAGTTACCGAGGAAACAAAGAGAGAACTAAACAAACAAAAGGATTAACAAGCAAAGAAAACGCTTGCACTACTCGCCTAGAGAAATTCACCTGTTTGTTCCTCTGGATTTTCCACAAAAGCAGCGATTCCAGTGTCTACAAGAACCTGATTAATAAATATGTCTTCGTCTCCTGTGGTGTCGTATAAATTAAGATTTAACACTGGCTTCTTGTACGATATATCAACCTGTGGAATAAAACAACAAATCGGTTGTGAATTATCCTTACTTCCTCGAGTGGTTTTCGAATTCTTAAACTGAGGAGCTCAGTCGCGGCATTTTGAGTTACTTTTGCCACGTATAAATCACCTTTAATTTTGAGGAAACCTGAAAATAGTAGTTTACAAGGATAGACAAACAACAAAGAGATAATAATAAACCATAAACGAACAAGGATGGAGAAGATTGACACGGATTGCAAGCGACGAACTTGAAAAATGTAGGCTAAACTTTTCAAGATGCACAAACCGTGACCAAGGTTATAAGAGTAATTTTTCACTGGCTGAGTGAAATGAAATAAGTGAAAAATGTTTTTCTCACACACCGTTGGGGCCTGGGTATAGGTCATGTGACCTATCGGGCGGGCAGTTGTTTTTGTTGCGTCCGCCATTGCCGACTTTCCCGCCCACCCACCCAAAGATTTTAAGTTTTTACACAATATCAGTATAATGTACTAGCCTTGAACTTTTTTGGTTATTTCCGGTGTTTAGCGTAACGCTACTTGTATTAGCTTTGATTTTGCAATAAAGGTTAGGCGGCGGTGGTCAGCTTGACATGGCTACAAGGGGTGTGTGTGAATATAGTCTTCGCTTTGAATCAAATAACCGTATTCGAAAAAAAAAAAAATAATAAAGAGAGGGTAAGAAATCTTTGGGATGATCTATACAGTGATCTTATAATATGCCCATAAATGATCTCCGAAGATCTGTGCTCTTTTGAGTATACCGATAAGTTATAGCACTAGAGATCTGAACCGACACATTCCATTCTGATGACGTAATCCTACAGAAGCCCTTGCAGTGTCTCTGATTGGCAGTTGCTCGTTTTCGAGCGCAATTAACAAACAATCAGAGGCACTAGACGGTACCACGTGAACAGCCACGTGAACAGCCGTGTGAATAGCAGAAAATTGTTCGTGCCACATTTCAGACAACTCTCGATCGAGTAAAGAAGACTCTAGCTCGCGAAGAGAATCATTGTTACTCCGGGCACCCAACAAGCAGTCCATAATTCTACAGGAATTCTTTACCTCTGTTCCCCCTGCTGTAGGGGTAAACAAATGATGATACACCCAAGGATCCCACGGAATCATATAACCCACTAATTTCCTGTTGTCGTCCGTTAGACCGGTTAACAACTCCGACGAGCCGCTCGGCCATTGGTCTTCAGTTTTGACGGCTGCTGGGTCAGTGAGTGGAGGAAATGGTTTTTCTGGACCAACATCCGGACTTGGCAGTAAGTATTTTTCCTGCATGAAAGAATGGTGTCAAAAATTATTGTATGGTTTATTGTGAGTTAAACAGGTGCTCAGCGAAAAGGAGCATTATAATAAGTTTGTTGCCTCAACGTGCGAAACGAAAAAGCCTTAAAAACATACACCAAAGTTGCATGTATTGTTGCAAAGCACGGGAAAGGTTTAAGCTTTTTGACAGCGACTAGGAAATATATGAACTTCTATAACGCACATGCAGATCACATTGTACTGCTCATTAAACCTAATTATTATATGGCTTTGGCTTGTGGCCGATATTACGCGCGCTCTGATTGGTTAATTGTCACTGAATTGTTTCATCCATCGTGCAGCGCAAACTCTTTACCAGGCTGCGGTACCACCTCCCGTCCTCTGAGAACCGAGCGCAACAGTAGTGTCCCACTTGGGGCTGGTAACCATTACTAGGTGCACAACTGTCGGGAAAAGGGTCACCTGTAGAAAGAGTGAAGAGGAAAAAATAACCATAACTTAAAACACCAACTTTGCTTTTACTCCCAGAAAACTACAGGGAATATTATAGAATGCAAATAAACATACTGTCATAGAACTTGTTGAGATCGTTCATCATGACATCAAGAAGCCCTGCATCCGGCGTAACAAGATGAACATAGAACTCGCTGGGGTTCACCACATGTGACATGAGCATTTGGAGACATACAGGCTCCTCCATGGGTGGGAGCTCAGTGATGAACGACTCCTCTGGGCCTGACACAGGGAGGGACTCGGTCCCCGACACAGAGATGGGCTCGGTGAACATTGCGACGTCTGTGTTTGAAAGAAATATAACTCGCAATTAGTGTAGGGCGAGGTGATGTTACAATTGAAGTGAGTGATAATTTTAAAAATCAATGATATTCCTTCTTCTCAGTACCTCTCCGTTTGACAACCATGTGTTGATTACTGTTACGAGAAAATCTCTTACGGGAACTAAAATTAAAGAGTTACAACACTACCAAAACCAGCTAACTGTAAGCTGACTCGTTATCAAGTATAATGGCGTTTCATTCTGACACATGGTTGCCACAGACAGCACTTTTCAAAATTCCCTGAGTTTTCCATGATAGAAATACAATTTCCCTGACAACATAAATACATAATGTCAGATATAGCAGCGGCTTCTGGCCTCAACTTACAGCCGTTCTTTCCACTCGTTCATTAAGACTGATAAGTTTTCAACAGATTTCCCTTATTCGTTAAGTAAAAGTATCGTTGAGATCACAGTGACCCTAAAAGTCTCTTCCAACTTTCAATGGTATTAAATCAGCCGTGTTAAATTATTTCAACTTTCCCTGTCTTTTCTTCCAAATGACAAATTTTCTTGACTCAGACTAAAATTCCCTGATTTTTCTCAGACCTTAATTTTTTTTCCGCTGACCAATTCCTGAGCTGTGTCAACACTAAAACAAATTACAGTTCAATTTATAGCAAAGTCTCAAATAGGCGAGTATTTAACCTTTATAAAGTTCTGGAGGGAAATAGCGAAGTGCTTCACTTGGCCCGGACAGCACAACAGTCTCTTCAGATACTTACAACTCTATTCCAACTTACCACTCGCTAAAACGCCCTGTTGTTCTTTAGAATCTTCGCAGTTTTCTCTTTCGATGTTCGGACCTGAAGCAGTTGGGGAAGCATTGTCCGTTTCTTTCGCTACAACACTCTCCTCTGTAAACGTAACGGTAGTGGAAGTTTTTGTTTCCAAAACAGATTGTTCGTTATCGATTGTGCTGTTTTCTTGTCTTTTCTCGGGTCTTTGTATAACGGTTTCTTTAGACGAGAAAGAATTATCCGTACACGTGCTCTCGTCTTTGCCGTTCAAAGCCTCGCAGCTGTTTACACACGCAGTTCCATCTTGGACGCTGCTTTCAATGCTAACACTGCTACAGCTCCGAGATAAAGACTCGTTGCTTCCCCCTGACACAGGGCTCGAGCCACTGCTGCAACCAGTTCCTTCGTTCACCTGTGGCATGATTCGTTGCGCCATGCCCGCGAAGACCATCATCTCGGCGATACTGAATTGCAGTCCAGGGAGTTCTTTTCCAGCTTGAGTTGAAACTGGACTCTTGTTTTTAGGGTTCTTTGGAGGAAAAACAAAGAGATCGATGATGACAAGTTTGCTAGATTCAACTCTCGTGGGATACGCCCGAAGTTTCGCTCCAGAAACTTTACATTTTAGCCACGCGATAGATTCTTCACTCCATAGGGAGGTACCTGTTCCTGAGGATAAAATGGCAAAATTTCAGTTGAAAATTCCTTCTTAAAAATTATCTTAACCTTCATCGCGCGTGTTTACTAAGCAGATTCAGAAAACTACATCATTTTTAAGCGAAAAAGAAAAAGGCTTACACAGGCGTTTCCTACCTCGTTTTGTCTTTATTAAAATGGTTTTCAACTGAACGTCGCATACATGTGATAAAAACCTATGCGATTACAATAGCCAATCACAACAATCCGTAAACTTTACGATGAGCCAGTCATATTTCGAAGCAACACGCGTAAACCTGCGTCAAGGGCAGGACCAGTGCAGACAGGGTCACGCCAAGCGTGTGACAATTCACACCAAGCGCGTGACAAGGCCGTAATCGGTGCACGAACACGCGAAAGCAAGTCGCAACCGATTTTGGTTGTCCATCTAATTCTTTCAATACTTGACCCAAGTGATATTGAAACAACACCGGAACGAAGTAAAGCAAAACCAATATTCTCGATTACTTTCGACTCTCACGTGAAAATTGTTCCAGAATTTGGGTCTATTGTATTTAAAATGACATACCCGATTCAAAGCCAATACGGGAATGAGTACAAGAGGAGTATAAGAGACAAATGCCCACAAAAGAACACTTTACATGTAATTTATTTAAGTAAAACACGTGCCTGGTTTTTGCTGTGGTAGATTAACGGGCCGCACTCCAGATAACGCACAGCACAATGCTTGGCAAGGTAACTTGAGAAACTTTTCCTCCAACGGGCGCAGACGAGACAGCCCGACTTTCTCACGATTGCCATCGTCAACACACAGAACTTCGACTGTGGGAACTTGAAGTTGAAGAAAAGTTTAATTGAGTAAATGCTATAGGATCAGTGATATCATAACACAGTCGAACCTCCACTATCGCCCACCTCTCAACAAGTACCGCTTTCGTCCCGGCGGACGGTCCATACATTCGCTCTTCTCTATAACCTCTCTACAACAGCCACCTCTCTACAACGGCAACAGCCACTAAAGCGCGTCCCAAACTACCAAAATAACCTATTATCAACAACGGCCAAATGACAAACGACTGATTGGTGTGTATAAAACTCCATTTTTTATTGTAAAAGGCGATGAAACTTGATCTGTACCGCGTGTCGTTGGTCTCTGCTTCTGTTTTATCGATACAGTTTGATTCACATATGCTAAAATGAGTACTTTTTGAAAAAAAAAAATTGTTGCACCCTCGGGGAAAAAAAAAACAGGTGTCATATTACACCCTTACCTCCCCATAACGGCCACATCTCTACAACAGCCATTTTCCCCCGTCCTCAAGGTGGCCGTTGTGGAGAGGTTTGACTGTAGTCTAAATGGTACACTGCAGGATTACTATCAAACCTTTGTCTGATTCCTCCACAGCTGTCACTAGTGCTCTGTACCATGTGTCATCTTGGGTGAACTTAGCACAGCAGAAGTCTCCCACTGCGGGTGCTGATATCAAGCCTCCCTTGTAACCTGCGGCCGCTAGTTTTGCGTAGTGCATGCTCGAATAACAGAAATAGCACTCAATCGATCAACTGACTAATCCACTTGTCAGTTCATCCTGGCAAGTCATACATCCATCAATCCATATGTCTGTATGTCCATCTGTCAGTCAGTCAGTCAGTTAGTCAGAAGTCAGTCAGTCAGTCAGTCAGTCAGTCTGTTGGTCAGTCGGTTGGTTGGTCAGACTTATTGACCAACCAACTAACTGATTGCTGGGTCAGTCAATCGATCAGTCAGTCAGTCGGTCGATCTGTCTGTCACTCGGTCACTCAGCCAGTCAGCCAGTCGGTCAGTCAGTGAGTCAGTGGAGTTTTACAAATACAGACAACAGACTTGTAAACTCACAGACATGCAGACTTTTTTAAAGTTATATTTTGTTACTATTACTGTATATTTAGAGAGACAACTGAAAATGACATAAACTGAAACAAGAACAATTATTCAGGTTAACCTGACTGATCCGCAAGATATCAGTCTGCATTAGTCACATCTGACCAGTAACACAATATCCACAGGCCTATGTCATGTGCATCCAAGAAACAGGGGCAGCAGGAATACTTCCCCACCCCTAGAGTTGCCCATGGAGGTAAGTCAACCTCCTATCTGCTGCTTACCACATTTCCTCCATCAGTAGATCCAGCTCAGAGCCGACAGGCTGCACCCAAAGTTCCCATGGACTCAGAACCTCAGTGATGACAACTTCAAGTCTCTGGCCATTCTTGAATGGGTACTCAGGAAGCTGAACTTTAATATGAAACAGAACAAGATCATTGTAAAAGGTGTACCATTATAGTGCATAAATTCAACAAAGATGAAAGATTGTTTTTTCCAGCTTCTATTATAAAGCAATGTACAGTAAGTAAACTGTGAAGATCTCGCTCTTTTGTTCCAAGGTACAGTACAGGCCAAAGGGATTGCAGCATTACATGCACATAACACGCATGTACTACACGCATAGTTCACACAGTGACCATTCATTTTACATGCACCAAACAGTTTACACTTCAATACATGAAAATGCATGTAACTGATTACACGCAGTGGAAGGCTGCTGTAGGCTACAGGTATCATGTCACTTGCTACTGTATACCGTATCCACAGAACACATTACCAACAAACATAATACATGTGATCAAAAGTAAAAGCTCATGACAAGCAGATTTTATACCTTTTGTTGGTATGTTCTCAGCAGAAATGTTAGCATCTCTTGGAGAAGTTCTGATATCTTGAATAATATCAGAAAGAGCACTGACAGATGAAGAAGATCCTTTTCTTTTGACATCTTTTGGAGGTTTTGCAAATAAAGGATAGTCTGTTTGCTTGTGATCAATGCAATGTTTTGTGGGCTCAGTTCTGCCATCTTGAAAAACATCACATGGTGGGCTCCCAGAGGAAGAAGATCCTTTTCTTCTAGAATCCTTTAGCGGCTTTCCCAGTGAAGTATCTTCTCTTTTAGTGTGGTCTGTGAACTGTTTTGCAGGCTCAACTTTGATAAGCTTGGATATCAGATTAAGCCCTTCTCCACTTTTCAATGCCTCGTGACTTGCAGATGATAGCTTCTGGGATTGTTTATTAAGATCTTCAGGAACTGATTGTTTAGCTTGAAATTGTGGTATTTGTTCAACAGTTGGTGGATTGGAAACAGTACTTACCTCAGTTGCGTGTTTCAAAATGGAGGCTCGTCCATTATTTTCTGTTGATTTAACAGCACATGAATTCTGTGAACATGTGGACTGCGACTCAACCACGCCCCCAACCTCAGTACTCTTTTGAGTTCCACTGTTCTGTAGATCATTCTCTAAACATGGACTGACACTGTCACCTGAGAGTTGTGAGGCATTTTGTAGCCCTTTACTATTTTTATCACCTAAGGCCTGGGAATCTTTCTCAACGCTGTCTGGCTTCTTGGATGACACAGCATCCTGCTCAGTATGCTCACTGTGTTCAGATGCTGTTGAACTGCTGTAACCTTCACTAGCACCTTACACAGAAAAAAGAATGTCAGATATCTTAAAAGTTTGAAATGTAAAATTCTCCTTTGTTATGGGATCATGCATTGATTTGGTGGTATCCTTGATGTTTGAAAGACACAATTATAGTATTATAGAAGTACAGTTCAGTTTCAGTTCTTAAGTAGCCAGTGGCATGTTTATACTTTTATACTGAAGGAGTCAAACCTTTCATATAATTATTTAATACAGTGTATGATCTATAATAATTGTTCACTACAGTAAACTAGTGCATTAAAGCCTAAAAAATTAGTATCATAATAATAATAATAATAACAATAACAATAACAATAACAATAGCAATAACAATAACAATAACAATAACAATAACAATAACAATAACAATAACAATAATAATAATAATAATAATAATAATAATAATAATAATAATAATAATAAAACTTTATTAAAGTGTCAAACCATGTAGCCTGGGAGAAACCCATACTGATATGGGGAAACATATAAAGTGCATACATTCTACAGTATATTGTGTCAGTCTTACAAGAAAACGAAAATTAATGCTGTATGGTCTCAAAACTTACCTAAGGTGTCTTCCTCCCCAAGAGCTGTGACAGAATCACTTATCAACAATAGACAGTCAAGACACTTTTCCAGTTCCTGACTCACAGATGAGTACTTCTGAAAAAACTTCTTGCGATCTTTCTCTTCGAGGAGTTTCTTGGCTGGATTAGATGCCTAAATGAGACAAAGATATGCCTTAACATTAGACTAAGATGAAACTGTCACAGCAACCCAGACTATACTGTAATTCTGCGAGTAAACTGATACATGTATATAATCAACATTTTTGCAGTTCTTAATAATAAGCATCTGATTAACAACATCATAACAACAACCACAACATTTATTTATACCAAAAAACAGAAAGAAGAATACAATAATTTTAAGCTTACAAATATGGTATTAGCTGTCTAAAACAACCATACGGCTAAAAATATTAAGGAGAGCTAGAGCAGCACTCTGGTATCTTGTCCCAGAAAACCATCCAGTGATCCTGGCCAGAGCTCAACTTTGACTAATCAGTCTGCAAGTGACTGGACATAAAATATTACTTAGGCAACTGTGCCTCTCACAAATAATTTAAGGTTACTTCCCACCTTCGCAGGTGCCCTTCGGGAAAAAAATCGTACGCGCACCAGTTTCAATAAAACCCCAACAAACTATACATCATAAGAAAGCTTAATAAATGTACTTTACGAAAAAAAATACAATTTCAGCAATGTTTTCTTTTAGGAAGTGTCAGGAGGTGGTAAGGCGTGAAACGACCGAGGCTTCTTCTATTGAATTTATTGGGTATCGGATTCCGCAGTACGAGCAAAATGGCTGCACAGTCTTATTCACAAGGCATCAATCAACGAAAGTGTGTCGGGCTTTTTCGATATTCTGATTGGTTGTCTAGATATCCACTTCTAAAGTTGGAGTAGCTAAAAATATGCGAGATGTGTTGCGTAAATGGACGCCACGGGAAAAATGTGTTAAATATCAAAATTTCCCGACACACTTTGGTTTGTCATTATCTCTGGAATGTTCTGGCAAAATTTCACGAAAATCCATCAAATCTGCATACCCTATAAATTTGCTCAAAGTGGATATATTCCTCCAAAAATCAAATGCGAGATTTTAGCTTGTAAAGGTTCGAAAACAACTCGTGCCATACCCGGAGATTATCACGCCTAATAAAACCGCAAACCAATGGAACAACAGGACCTCCTAGTGCCTATGACAATGGATCAAGATTTCCCGGGAAAAGCATCGTATTGCAACATGTTTTTTTTTTTATTTCGCTCAGTGGAGTTCAATTCAGAATGGCGACGTAATATAATGGGCAAAGACGCCAAAGGCAAAGGCAAAGGCAAAACCCGCGCCAAAAAGGTTAAAGGCGGAAAATGTGCTGCTGAAAAACAAGACGTTAAGGAATTGACGGACAGCTTAAGAAATACCCTTATTGCTGAAATGAGTTCCCTTGGGTAGGTTTCATTTTCTTCATCACTTCCGCCAGATTCTGACGAAGAATCTTGTTCGCAGCCTCCACTGACATTAACTTTGATTTTTAAGCTACTTGCTCCAAGGATATTCGAACGCTCCGGATCTTCAGCAGATGCCGAGATTGTCGAAGGCGTTTGGCCAAACCGAGGGCCTTTGTCGTTTTCAGCAAGGTTTTTTTTTTCTTTCCTTGACAATATGGAGCTTTTTCTTTCTTCTTTGGGCCGGTTTTTTTCGTTTTCTTTATCCAAGGCCTTTTTTCTGCTTTTGATTTTTCCATAGGAGTTAGTGTAAAGAGCTTCCACGTGGGAATTTTTGTCAAGTGCGTGATGTAAATAAAAATATGCAAATGACATGTAATACGAGCGATGAGCGTTTGCCGCGAAAATTTCCCCAGGGTTCTCGCCCGTTGACAAGATTGTGACATCTTCCTAGTTTATTAACTTTATTTGAAAATACGTTTTTTCTAAATAACTCGGCCGCTTTGTGAGATTTTTAATGTTTTTCTTTTGGAAACACTAGATAAAATGACGAACTTAAATTTTGTCAAATAAAAGAAAAAACGATTTTTTTGGCCTCTGAAGGTGGGAAGTAACCTTAAGACAAGGGTTTCATTAAAGGCTGGGCACTGGGGAAATTGGCCAGCTCTGAGGATGATTTTGCCTGCCTGGTTTGACCATTTAGCAGAAAGTTTTACCCCCCTGTGAAAACCAGTTGCCCTCCTTCTGAAAACATTAATGAAACCCTTGTTTAAGACCTAAGGGAACTATCTATTAAGGATTTACAAATTACCTTATTGACCAGATCATTGATAAACTGACAAATATAATCTGACTGTTCCTCGACATTATTCAACTTTTCTTGAAGTCTTTTCCTTGCATCTTCTAACGGTTTCTTCTTGGGTGGCATCTTTATTCAAAGTAACACACTCTGAACGAGAACGCCTCCTTCCTACATCTTGATAATGTCACCTAAATGTTAGAAATGAAATAATTTTAATGTTCTTTATTGATTCATAATAACTTTTATTATACCTTTCTAGATGCAGTGTAAGGTAGAAATAAACCTGTCTTCACGCAAGTTACTGTAATGAAGATAGTTTTGGTTAATGAGGTCCTGACAAAAAACAGAATCAAAAGGCAGTTACTGACAGTTCTGAAAAATAATCCTCCTGCATGTACAAACAAACATGACTTTCCCTTGATTTAGTGACATAAATGTATTTATGCAGTATTACTGAATTATCAGGGCTCCCCAGAGATCTCAGGTTTTCAAATATTAATGGACCTCCTTCAGCATAGACCTACAATTTGCTGACTGCTGGCAGTCTGTTTCAATCTCAAAATTTAGCAGGGGCTATGAAGCGAGATGCTTTAGCCTAAAGGGGAATGGGACAAGACATGGGTCCAATCTCAGTTGGGATGCCTGACGACTCGTCTTACTGACCCTAGGAGAAAAGACCAGCTGCCACCCTACTCGAGTTTGTGATGTCTAAGCCCTTGTCTAAGCGACCCTGAGAGAAACATCTGGCTGGCAGCAGTCTAGCATGGACGAATCACTTGGAACTAAAACCTGTTGTCAAGCTAATTAGTTGAACATCTAAACCAGAGAAATAACAAACATGACACATTATTTTGCCATTTAGCACAGACCACAGTGGATTTCATACCGTGATGGGTTCACACAAAAGCCCTACTCCTACAAGTTGACCAGGTTTGCAGAGCTCATTTTACCAATAAGAGCCAATTTTACCAGTCTACGCTTGCTTAGTCACTTTTCACATGTAGATAACTATTTAGTTATTCTGTTATTCTGCTAACTACTATCTCAAGGACAATCCAAACCTCTCTTTAGTTGCTGTACATCCAACAGAAGTGTTTGTTTAGACAAAATAATTTATATATTCTGGGCTAAACACTGCGTAAATTTTAATTTTAACTAAAGAACTTTGAGAATAATGGAGAATTCCACCATGATTCCACCAAAATAAACAACTTAAGCCTTTAAAAGTGACATTTAAGCTTAAGTTAAATTTAAACTTGTATGCATGGTTTTAAATCAGGCATGTTATCTTGGGTATAATCTTTTGTTTTGTAGCGTCCTCCTGATTGCCATTATCCCGCCAAAACTTCTTATACTTGCGCATAATTTAACCACAATAGACAATAAAAGCTTAAAAAATCAAATTGGAAAAGAAAGAAACAATAACTCACCTTTATAACTCAACACAAAACACCACGCGCAAAATGCGCTAGCCCGCCGTAAATTTGATCTCCGATCACATGTTCCATCATTAGTAGCCTGGCCTTATTATGAAGGGGTCACTAAGCTAGATGGGAAGGGGTGGTGGGACATTTCTTCTTCGCCACCCGCGGCAGAAAGGAATTTTCGCTTTCTGTCGCTTTGGTTTACTCGAAATCTTCATGGAGTCTACGCATGGTGTTTAAAACTTTATATGTGGTAGCTGCCGAGTGGTTTTAGTTCTCTGGTTTGGTCTACTTGTGGAGGAGTTCAAGTAAACAATATTCGATCAGGAGGGAACCCTTTGGCAACATGGCGGACAGTCTGGTCGAAGCTGAGGTGTTGTTTTATTGATTTTTGCATTAGTTATGTTATTTATCGCATTATTTATAATAAGAGATCGAGCTGTTCCCTGATGTACTTATTTTTTTCCTGTATAAGAGCAATTTTAAACGCCAGGTAAATGTGTCGCGGTGCGCTCGCAAACCAGACCATGTGCGAAGCGCGAGTCGAAAACATTGCATATATCAAATGCCGCGAAAAGCGAGCCACTTCCGGAATTGCCATAATCCTTGCCATACCTGTTTTCGAAATTAGTCAGATTTGCATTCATGTGAATATCAATGAAAACGAAAAGTTGTTGAAGAAATGCGTGCATTGTCGGTAGCTACATGTACAATGTATTAAAAAAGCTAAGTACAGTCAGTAGTTTCACATCATTGGGAGTATCAGTTTATTGAAATCTGGGAGATCGCCAATTTTACCTCTCTGACCCTGATTCAACCACAAAAATCCATCAATACTACAAAATTGTCCCCCAAAAATGCTAAAATTGATCAAGGTAGTTGTGAAAATTGTACTTCACGTCCTTTCCTTCAAATGTGGGAGATTTGGTGACCTGTACATGAGAACGGGTGATTCAATCAGAGATTATCTGGGATTAAAGGACACTCTGGGATAATCCAGTCAAGGATAATCCCAGAAAGTTAGCATAGATCATGTCAGCCTGTGTCACAGCCGCCCTCCCCAAAAGAAAATATTGGAGAAGGCTCCGTGTGTTACCGTTGATTGTCGTGCTCCTTGCATAAATTATCCATGCATTAAACCCTTTGAGTGTCACAACAGCTGACGTAACATGAGGAGACAACAAGAAAACTTACTCTGCATGTGATCTTTCCATGAGAGTTCAGGACCTTTAAGCATTCACAGATAAAAAAAAAAAAATAGACAATTTGTAGAATAATTTTGTCGCCATAAAATATCTTCATGAAATTCTGATTACCTGATTAGTCTGGCATCTCAACTTCAAAATTGGAAATCTGAATGGGTTATTCCAGAAAAAATCCACACCTCCCGGCAAATGGGCACAATTTTAAAACCCCTCTACCGCCTGGATTTCCTGAAGCTCTAGACCCCGACACAACTGGATTTCCAAGGGAAAAGACCCCTTCCTGCCTGGATTTCCAAAAAAGATTATGAACCTTAAATTTAATTTATATTCAGTAGAATCACATGCACAATAACATCCAGAAGATGCTCTTGTGTAATTTCTAAAGCTTAAACAAATATTAAGCTTACAATTGTTCTGTGGAACTCAATTAAACAAGCTAAATATGAAAAAGTTTTAGGACTCGTAGCTGTAACTGTTTCCTACACCGCACAAAATGTCTCCAAATTTATAACGATAAGACTTTCGGTAACTTGAAGTAAATATCTTACCTCCAAGTTGGCCTTCTACTAGGGTGCAGGGGAAAAAAATAAAATTGTGCCGAATTTTGACTTCAAATTGAGTGGAGAAAAAACTTCAATTGTGTAGGGAATTGTGTGGGATTGTGCAATCTTTTGATGAACCGAATTTCAATTTCAACTGTTCTTGCCAAGTCCTACAGCAAGTAAATTCTGTATTGACGATAGTTTGGCCAAATTTATTTCACTTGTGGTACAAATACTCCTGGTAATCGATTGTTGAAGGAAACTGTGTCAGCTGACTGACTGTCTAAACAAAATCATGTTACTTGACACGACTTAACTCGATGCACACAAAGCCAAACGAGAATGCTGTATCTTCCATTATAAATCTGTAGCAGTTTACGGACCTAATTGACAGCCCTTTCCTGCAATATATACATGTATTAGGATACAGTAATAGGAATTGGGATCACTCACTTATACATGTATATTGGTTGGTATATGGGGTTGCGCAATCCCAACAGGTCTTTTTATAACCTTTTTTTATTACTTTCCTTATTGTGGCAAGCCAAATTTGTGACTAACTTCTAGTTATGGTGTTCAGTGAAGTACATTTCTAAAGATATGAATCATTATGATGATTTTAATAGTGAAGAAATGTTTCATATGCATAAAAACCAAAGTCAAATTATTCTCCCATTTTGATTAGTTCTCACCTATGACTTATTAGAGGACGGATACATACATGTATGTAGATGGTGGAAATGAGAATGGCAGAAAGTTTTGAGAATTAAGATAATAATTTACATGACTGGGCAGAGGATAGGGTAGGAAAAAATATTGTTGAGGCTGTGAACAGGTACGAGAAGCAGGAAGAGTCCTGAAAGAAAAAGACCTTTTTTTTTTTCAATGATATCTTGAAAAAAAATCGAGCAGTCTCAGTTGGCCATTGAGTGAGATTAAGTGAAACACAGAATTGGTCTTGAAATTATTTCAAGGTAAGAAACCATTACTTTGTCACGGATTTAACAAACTCAAAAGGCAAAATGTTTATGAGATTAATTTATTTAAAAAATTCAACTTTTCTGAGTCTCAAAATAATTGTTTACAAAGATTGGTGTGAGTAATGAAACATCACAACACCACTTCTTAGAATAAACACATGACCCTGCTTTCTGACAGGTATGTTCCAGTTTATATCCGGGCACAGCAGCAAGCAATGTATAGCTCACTACAGCTCACAGCCAACTGTATCGCAGCCAAGAAGTGTCTCCGATAAACATAAATTTACAGTTTGTGAGGAATATACAAACTTTACTTGGCTACTTCCAACCCTTTGGTTTCTTCAATAGTTGTTTTACTGCAACGTTTTCTTTCATGCCGACAGCAAACTGTGGAGATTTGTAGTTTTTTAATGACCTTACTTTTTTTCTGTGGCATGAAGTGGTAATGAGTTTTTCGACCATTCCATGTTGGGATGGTACATGTAGTGTAGTCCACATGGCTTTTTGCTTTGTTTTGGCAGGCTCATAATATTGGCTCATGGGCATTTCAAAAGGATAATGCCCTAGAATTAGCCAATCAGACTACACATTATTCCGGCTACAGACGCATAATATAATAATACTTCTCATTGATTATGCACTTGGGTGGAGAGACTTGCTGGCACTGTGAAAGTATTTTTCAAACTCCAAGGACACATATTTTGATAAATGGATGTATAATTAGTGTATATTTAATGAAAAATTACATGGATTGAAACTAGTATGTATGATTAATTGCTTAGTTACACTTTCATTTTGTAAAATATCTACACATTAGATTGATTGTGCCTGCACTTGACAGAGCTAAAAAATTAAATTAATGAAAGATAATTTCCAGTCTGTACTGCGCAGTCTCAGCACCCTAATAGTTGTGTCCCACTCGATGGAATGCGCATTGATGTTATTCATTACGAACCACATACCTCATCTGTGATGCCTTTCAAATTCTTTTTCCAACAGCTTCATTGATTTTTACAGCTGTAAAGTTGTTTTTATCAAGTGATACAAGAAAGAACGAAGCGTAAAGCTAATGGCATCCAATGGTGGTTGACCTAAAACTTTGGATTTACTTCATATAAGTAGTTGGAAAATGTTACATTTTGTGATGTCTTACATGTACATGTACACCAAACAAAACAAAAAACAGAAACAAACTCTCAAGAGTGCACAGTGCGGACTGGAAATCATCTTTAATTAATTTAAAAATTAATGTAAAATTTAATTTCAGGGTGACCCTGCTATCACGCGACAGGCCTTACAGGATGTGAACATGCCTTCAGGTACTTATTTTGAATTTACACTTACATGTAACTCCAATGCAGAATATTGGAAAGCCTCTGGTAACCCATTCACCTGCTAGACTGCAAGGAGCCCATCTTTTGTCCTTGTTCAGTGAAGTGTAAAACAATCCAAATAAAGAGCAAGTGGAAAAATTGACGTGTGAAATCTTAGGTTCGACTGAATCCCAACCCCCCCCCCCCCCCAAACCCCCCTCCCCATCCCCTAGATCTGCCCTAGAGATTGTAAAAATGTGTGTAGGCCAGTCAGGAGAGTTTTCGTTGGTGGCGTCAGGGCCTTGAAAGGATTGACACAACATCGAATTCTCCCAACTGTCTCATAAGAAATCCATGAAGGTCAAGATGGAGAATTTGTATTTTAGCATTGAAATACGTTTTTGTTGTATTTTAGATGATGATCAAGATGTTCACTACTGTGGTAGATGTAAACTGTCATTTACTGATTTGTCGGAATACATCAAGCATAAAGCAAATAGACTCTGCCGTGAAATCCTTAACAAGAGCACCCTTTCGGATGTAGTCGAGAAGCTACCCATTGATGGCAACCAGTCTAAGGGGCAATCTAAGAAAAAAAGCGGTGATGCTACAGAGAGTGCAACAACAAACTCCTCACAGAGAACCCAAGCTGATACAGAGACCACTGATGAAAGTCCCTCAGCAAGGCGTGTAGAGGTACAGTTTTTGGAGCCTTTGGTAGCTGGTGAGAGTGAAGATGTGCCTTCGTCAGTAGGAAAGGATCGCACTGGTCACAAAACTGTGGATGGTGCAAAAACTGGTGAGTTCTCTAGCACAAACACTCACCCAAGCTGGGGACATTATACAGACTGGGGGGGGGGGGGGGGGAGTACTCCCTATAATGGCCTATACAGGGAGGCTCCACTGATTTCCGTTTTGTCGGTCGATGCCATTTTTAACGGTCGACGTCATTATTGGTAACCAAGCCTTTCAGAATGGACGATGCCATGTCTGCTTTAGTTTAGGCTTGGACAAGGTACATGTAGAGACTGGCTATAATTTGTTGATGGAGTAAAAGGCACTCACCAAATGTTTAATTGTTCATATTCACACTGGTTTGCTTGTGGTGAGCTTTTATTTGTTGGTTACGGCAACTGTATCATTAGTATTTAAGAAAGTCACGTTTTATAATTAAAATAATTTTGCCGAGATTTGGCGGATCAACCTCGCTTCCGGTTTATAAAGGGTAGGGATTTTACAAGTTGAGGTATATGAAAGGGTGGGGAAATCTGTCATTTAGTTTTGCCAAAGGGACTAATTAGAATATTTTGAACAGACGCACCTTATGGCTGTATCATTTTATTTATTAGGCAATACATTGTACATGAAAATGACTAAAAATGAATACTTCCTTTTTTTCAACTTAAGGTATATGAAAGGGGTAGCTTTTCTGTTAAAAGGGTATACAAAAGGGTAAGGGGTTGAACCTCGGGGCCGGGCCTTCATGTATAGAGCTTTGTAGGGTATCTCTTTACCCCTTACCTGGGAAAATGCACCCTGTCCCTAGCTCGGGGCCGGGCATTCATGTATAGAGCTTTGTAGGGTATCTCTTTACCCCGTACATGTACCTGAGAAAATGCACCCTGTCCCTACCTCGGGGCTGGGCCTTCATGTATAGAGCTTTGTAGGGTATCTCTTTACCCCTTACCTGGGAAAATGCACCCTGTCCCTAACTCAGGGCCGGGCCTTCATGTGTAGAGCTTTGTAGGGTATCTCTTTACCCCTTACCTGGGAAAATGCACCCTGTCCCTAACTCGGGGCCGGGCCTTCATGTATAGAGCTTTGTAGGGTATCTCTTTACCCCTTACCTGGGAAAATGCACCCTGTCCCTAGCTCGGGGCCGGGCCTTCATGTATAGAGCTTTGTAGGGTATCTCTTTACCCTGTACATGTACCTTAGAAAATGCACCCTGTCCCTACCTTCACCAGGGCTCTTTCAATGACATTATAAAAACACCGATTTTTGTTTGTAAAATATTGTAAAGAGGTGGCCAATTAATTTGTACATGTGTTGGCAGGCTTCACTCATAGCAATTTGGCTTCATGATTGAGAGAAATTTACATCTAATATAGTCAGGGGTAGCCCCTGGAGGTTTAGTTTGCTTTATTTTCCATATCAGTATTATTAATTTATTATAATTTTTCTTTTTTTTTTTTTTTTTTCACAGGAAAGCCGTCAAAAAGACACAAGAGGAAAAACTCCCATCCCAAGACCACTAGGAAACGTAAATCTTCTTCATCCACACAAGCTGCTAATCAGGAGAAGGGGAAAGAACCACGCAGCAAGAAGTCTTCCACCTCAACTGACGAAGCTGTCACTGTACACATCCCGGAATCACAGTTAGTCCATCTGACTTCCGGTTCTGCAGCTGCCACCCCTTCCTCTACCCATCAGGGAAGCGGCGTGCGCAAACAGGGTGCAACTAGCGTGTTTGTGCCAATTTATCTCAACCCACCCTCCAAAGTGTACAAATGTCAGCGCTGCCCCGCGGTGTTTAGCGCGGTAAGCGAGAAGGAAGAACACTACAAGATGCACAAGAAGGAATTTAAGTGTTCGCTTTGCAGCAAAAGCTTCTTCACCGCTAACGGTTTTGAGCAGCACAAAGCAAATGAAAGCCACGCGCACCCATGTGATGATTGTGGCAAGGTTTTCACTAGCACGGTACAGCTCAAGAAACACAAGACCATGCACTCAACTGAGAGGCCATTTGCATGTGACCAGTGTGATAAGTCATTTTGCTCTTCAGCAAATCTTCGCTCGCACGCGAGAACAGTGCACGCCACGGAGAAGAAACACAAGTGTCCTGAATGCGGAAAAGCGTTCGCCCGCAGAGACAAAATGAAGAGGCACTCGCTGATTCACTACCCTGATACCAGACCGACCTTCACCTGCCCCTTCCGTAGTCACACTGGATGCATGAAGACGTTCTACCGCGATGACAAGCTCAAGCGACACTTGTTCACACACTCCAAAGATAAGCCGTTTAAGTGTGAAAAGTGTAACAAAGGTTACGCACGCCGGGATAACTTGAACGACCACATGCGAATTCACACTGGTAATTACAGCCACACATGCCGGCTCTGCGACAAAGGTTTCCTTGGACCGCACAAGCTGAAGAAGCACATGCGGTCTGCCCACCGGATCTCGTTGTCCCCTGATAGTATGGATAACCACCCTCCCACCATGGTCCCCTTGACTTCCAGTACTGCTCCTGGCACCACTATCTCTGAGCGAACAATGTCTGCAGTGAGTGGGGGTGCTTTACAGTCTCCCCAAGATGATGGTGACGCTGTGCCTTCTTCACCCGAGGAAGCTTCGGATGTAGGAGACGAAGAAGCGTTTGATGGTTCGGGATCCGAGAGTGCAGACGAAGCAACTTCGGAAGAGGAGGGAACAATCAACGAAGGGGAGTCGGAAACACCAGAGCCAGTCCAACGACAAGCACCACCTCGAACCCCCGCTTCAACCTTGGCTACCCCTAATCCTGCCCCCTTTACACCAGCCTCTCACGGCCCACTGCCGCGCATGCGCCCCGTTCCTAGAGTCAGTGCGGCCCCTCAGCAGTTCATTCCACCGCCTTTGCCGCCAGGCCTTCAAGCCACTGCGGAGCTAATGGCGTTTACGCAAGAACTCTTTAACGTTGTTGGAAGATATCAATCTTAACTCAGAAAGGTTTAAAAAGTCCTTTAATTTGTCAGTAATGAGATGTGAGCGCGAACTCCTGCTTGTAATCAAATTTTCTGTTTTGTTTGGTGAAGGTATAACAAGTGGTGTGTAAACGGGGAGGCATTGTGAGGTATTGAGGCTAGATGGGCGGGAAT
Organism: Orbicella faveolata; assembly: GCF_042242905.1. Classification (NCBI taxonomy): domain Eukaryota; kingdom Metazoa; phylum Cnidaria; class Anthozoa; order Scleractinia; family Merulinidae; genus Orbicella; species Orbicella faveolata. The sequence goes on along the minus strand of NW_028301569.1, from coordinate 9,206,408 downwards.
AAGTCTTCAAATGAAAAAAAAAACATTTCCTTTTGGCTCAACCTAGACCACATACAGTCTCTGCCTTTCTAAAAAACTGAGCGGAGCCAGCGAAAAATTAGCGAGCCATGCTCTGCGCAAGGGGGAAATTTCTACTGTTACAGGACTGTTGCGACTTAATAAGTTCAGCTCTTGAATTATATTGGTTCCAATAGAAAGACTAATAGTAGCTCCAATGATTATGTTTAAATTAATATTCTTAATGTCGGTTTTAATTGATTTAAGTTATCAGAAAGAGTTGGTGCACTTCATTGGGGATGATTATGTAGACCTCATAACCCAAAAAAATAGGGATGTGATACATGAATATGGAAAACATGTTCTTCATATGCATTGTTTTATTCCTGGAAACGAGTATCTCACCACTTGTGACGGATTGGAGAATAATCTGAGCTTGACGTCATCAGAGTTGCTAAGCAACGTAATGTAATGGTGACGTCAAACAGACGTTAAGACATGCGTACCCGTGTAGTTTTCTGATTGGCTCATAAAAATCAGAAAATATTACTTTGGTACTTTTCTGGTTCACAACTCTCGGACTATACCTTGGACTTGGTTCAAAGTGTGAATGGAGTGTGCTCATTATGGTCGTCGTAGAACGTCCGATTATAACTTAAGATGCATTTTTAAGGTGCAATTTATCTTGGCTATTGACTATTGTTAACCTATGTTTCCTGCATATGAATACGTTCTATGAACTTGTTTCCCGTATCCTGGGGAGGACTGCCTTGGTATTACGATGATCAACATTGTGGACTGTATCCGTTACCGATTTTAACCTTTTCAATGCACTTACATGTATGTTAGCCTGTGTTTTCCGGCACATCAATTGTTTAATGCCAGGGTAACAGACGAGACGGCCTACGAACCCGTCTCCTGTACGGTGGAGAGGTCTGACCTCTTGGTATGAAGAACAATGTTTCGGATATATCGAAACAGGAAAAACCTAGCTTCTGGCTAGCTTGCTTTTCGTTTAGTGATCGTGGCAACACGGCAGCGAACATTTTGTGTGTTGGGTAAAGGTGTGAAAGTAAAGTTTCGTAAGAATTGTTGCGAAGCGAATGGGAAAAAACACTTCACCTTTGTTAGGGATTTTCCTCATTTAGCTGCAGGGTCAACCTTAATGATCTGTTATTTGTAAGAAATTTTAGCAATGTGACCATGTCATTGTTATTGCGGTTGTGTTCGAGGGAAAAGTTATAAAGGTTAATTTTGATATTCCTTTAAAATGTATCAGGAATGGAAACAGAGCGGTTTTCATTGAAGTGTCGAAGAGTAATTGGGTTTCAGTGACGGATCTAGCTGAGGGTCCCCCCTCCCCTCCTTATTTTGGGTTAAAAAAAAAAAAAAAAAATGGGGGGTTTTGCGGAATCTTGGAATGCCTCCATTAGGTTGTGGTGGGAGTAATCGGTTTTCAGTGGTGGGTCTAGCGGAGCCCATCCCCCCGCTATTTTGGGTAAAAACAAAAAATGGGAGTTTTTGTGGAATCTTGGAATGTCTCCATTGGGTTGTGGTGGGAGTGATATTAAACGTTTGGAAAACAAACACCAATACAAATTGCCTCCACCCCTCCTGATATGGAGGTGACAGTGCTATTTGATGATGAGCACCCATATGAGCACCACTAAATGAAACCAAACCTAAGTGGTCAAATCCATCAACTACAGTTAATGACAAATCCAACAACCATTTCAGTTTCAAGTTCAAAACATGAATTCTGTTTACAGGTTGCTAAACCACCCTTTCTAAGCATCTTTATTAATGTTATGAGAATTTGATGGTAGATCAAAGAGTTCACCAGTTGATTTTGTTTCTCATCGCTTGCCCCCTTTTGAGAATGTAAAGATAATGTAAGGAGAAATTAATTTTTGATCACTTGGGCGTTGACGGGTTGAGCAAACTGCATCAGTGTTATTGAATTGTACTGCGTTAAAGTCGACAATGAAGAAATGCACAGTCTGTAGGAATATTTTGTGAAAAAAGGAATATGGAGGGCGCTAGGTTATCCAGTTATACTATTAGGGGAGCAGGGATGGCGCAGTGGTGAGAACGCTCAACTCCCACCAATGTGGCGCAGGTTCGATTCCAGCCTGTTGCCCTAGTTTGTGTGTGGGGTTGAATTGGTTGTCGCATTGCTCCGAGGGTTTTTCTCCGGTTTTTCTCGATCCCTCCACAAAATATCTGCATCTCCAAATTCCAATTCAACCGGGAAAGAGGACCTACATGAAAACCAGCTAAGGCCGATGTGGCTTCCTCTCAAAATATTGTAATTTACTCTATAAAGAGGGATTTCGTGAGTAATGAATGCTACTTCCAAATAGTAGCGTGCAAGGCTGTCGTTTTGTAACGGCTAGCAACAATGTTGGTATTAGCCCGCGATCGAATGGAATCGTTGTCACCCAGTCTCGCTCTACTGCCACTGGAATTTCTGAACGATAGCCCCAATCTCGGCCCCATCCTCCATAGAATTCCTTGGAATTGCTTTAACCTTCATAACATTAATAACAGATCCAGCCGTCCCTACTGAATTGGATAACAGTTCCGCGCTGTGTTTCTTTGTTTTTACATCAGCTATTTTTACCATATTAAACATATACGTTTTTAATTTGGAACATTGCTTGTTAGCGAAAATGATAAATGTGCTCAACTCAGTTAAAACCATGCAGAAGATGCCAATCTCTATCACTAAACCCCGCCCCGCTATTTGATCAGTGAGGAACACAATAAATTTACTTTTTCCGATTTGAAGCTATTTTGAAATATTTAGGTTTAGAATTTCAACTTGAGGAGAACAAATAATTGCTTCCAACATATTGATCACTTTAAATATTTGAGCTTGGTATGTCTCGATTGTTTCCTCGGTGTTGAACTAAAATTTGATTTTTTTAAAACAAAATGTTAAGCGCTACCTGACACTAGCTCTACTTTTAACAAGAATATTGTTTTAGCGGCCCAGGCTGAATCTTCTTATTTTTCTGCTTATTTTAGGCTGAAAATATGTTCTTATGAATATTTTTAGACGAGATAAAGGATTACAAAGTCGACTTTGCCGATAAAACGTCAGGCTATCTGTCCTATATCATGACATTGATTGCGTTAAAGTCATATTGGAGCCAGCCAGACAATAAACCTAATATGACACACATAACTTCTAGCAGAAATTAGCATCAGTGGAACATGCGGCTACTGCCGAGTTTGTTGTTTTTTGGTTACAGGTGTTGTTTAGAGAAAGGAAGGATTTTATACGGTTCAGTTCCATATAGTCAATGTGTACTGTATTTGTAAATTTTCAACACACAAAATTATATTCTTTTCACAATCCCACTCTCGGGGTTTATTCGTAAAATATTCCCAAAATTTCGCAAAATTTAGCCTCGATATTGTTGCACAAAGAAATTCCGGTGACAAGTTAGAGGGAGCAGGGCAGTCTAATTTGACCATATTTCCAGCTAAATTCCCCATACAATTAAAGTTCAAATCATTGTACTGACGTGATCAAAGCACCATGCTATTGGGGTGCACGGAATGCCTGTTAATCAGCACTGATGATACGCCTGTACTCATTGCTGTATGTGGCTTTAGTCTTGTGAATAAGATCGTGCATGCCCATGGCGCTTAGTTTGAAAACGTACTAACAGTGAAGAACAAGATCGATGCACTGAAATATTTCACTGTGAATTAAGCTGGAACAGGGGCGTAGCCAGTCTAAGGCAAACCTAGGGACTTGACTCTGTCATTTTGTTTCGATTCTATTGTTTTTTTTTTGTTTTTTTTTGGAGGGAGAATGTAAGCCACTACCAAATACTTAGGGTAGAAATTACATCCTGCATGGACATTGCCTCAGTCATAATTTTTTTTCTGGCTATGGCCCTGTAGAAATAAGCTAAGTTCTAATAAAACTCCCGCTCCATGTGGAAGCGTAGCCGATTTGGGAACCAACTCTCGAATAAATACTGCCAAGCACTGAAGAATTGACACAATTTCCTAGTTACAGCCTCGCCTGCCATTCAGTACAGGAAATTTTAGAGATATAAATAGGCCATCTCCCAGTTGCCTTTTGCCTTTGTGTCAAAACGAGACTTCGAGCAAAATCATTCATATGAAAATGTTTCTTCCAACAGGTTCATTTTCATGCAAATCAAACTCATTTTCAGATGAAAGGTTTTGCACGAGCTCGAGGATTCGTTTTGAAACAGAGGCACAAGGTAACTCGGAAATGGCCTATTGCAATTTTACCTTATCCCGATTTAGAAAGTACCCTTGAAAAAGAAGAAATGGTCCGTAGATAAAATTCCCACCAAGAAAGAAACAACCAGAACGCTCGAAATAAACAAAACCACATTATCATGCAATAAAATGATTTATTACAGATAGTATCTGTGATGTTTTTTACAATTAAACGAAAACACTCAAATATCCCTGAGCTATGAGGTGCGAGTTGTCGCTCTCGACTGATAAATAGGATTTGGATAACTACGTGTTCTGCTTATGTAATATGACTATAACTTTGCTGTTAAAATACATCTCATATACATATAGCTATATACATATTGCACATCACCTGTCAGTAGATACAGATCATTGTTGGGTGCTATCAGATACGACCTTTTGGGATAAATGAATTGTTTCATGTGCAACTCGATCTTTTCTCTCCTGAAAATCAATTGAAAATTATTGGACAACTTTATTTAGTGCTTAGTTTACTAAAGGGTTCTAGTGATTGCTCGTTTATGTTGGCCTATTTCATACCCCGTACTGGCATTCGGATTGAAAAAAAAAAAATCTCGACTGAAGAATCTGATAGAAATTAGATGTTCGTATATAAAGGCATATGATAGCCAGTATTTTTAATTCTTCGATCCAGTGGAGACCCTTATGTGAAAAGTTCTCGGCATGCTCATCAAAAGATTTGAATTAAATCCAGAAAGATGACAAACCTTATTTACAACCGTAAGCGAAACGAGAAGCATCCCTCCGCCGAGTCCTTTCTCCCCCTCTCCCCAGGTGTTTGATCGTACAGTATTTATCTTTTACCGGGAGATGTGAGGAACTAAAACAAGCTAAAACAGGTTACCCTTTGTTTAATAGTAACGTTATGTTTTAGTCAAGCAACCATAGCCTATCTCTTAGAGACATTTTGGCAATAGACGGTTACTGATGAATGTCACTTTGCTACATCAACAGAGTATTTTCTAACATTGTGTAGATCACCTTGTCATGTATTAATTATGAGTAAAATGTTTGGATTCTCTTTTTTAACAGATGTTCTCAGCTTTGTTTCAGCCTTGCGGCGCTTCAGATAGCTTCTCGACCATGGTTTCTGGTTATTATTTCTTTCTCATGGTTATTCTTTAACCTATACCTTCCCAACCATTCGTAACTTAAAATATTTCCTATATACTACGGAGGGTGTAGTTGGTAAATTTTAACGCACTCCCATCCCACCCTACCCTACCAGTTTCTAAACAGCCGTCGACGACGCCTTCGTTTGGGAGATGCGAGTTAACTCTGATTCATATTGCTGCCTTTTCTTTCTCTTAAAACCCGAGGCCTTGCGGAAATCAGGCTTCCCTAAAATATACAAACATGGATTGATTAGGGACGAGCAGAATCTCAACCAATGTAACAGTACTATAACTAGATCGCTCAAATTAAGCTTCACAAAATCGCTGCCCAGGACATATTCTAGTCGCAGGAGATAAAACGGTACCCAACACACAATATATACCAGCAACATGATCAGGAAGATGGTGGCCACTTTCCATTCTTGCTTGGTGCTTCGTCTTGTCTCCTGCCATCCAGGAGTGTTGTGTTGCTGGATGTTCTTGCTCTGCCTGTGAACTTCGTACAAGATGTGGCCATAAGTGAAAGCCATGAAGGCCACAGGAATCCCAGTGAAGGCGATGGAGCAGAAGATATCGTAAATGATAATCATTTTTTTCGATTCTTCAGAATGGTCGTCTTTGAGATCTTCGCGCAAATCAGTCCAGGAAAGTTGGACGAGCGCCAAGAGGAGAGAGAAAAGCCAGATGAGTGTTAGCACTTGGAATCCACGTCGCTTCGTGACCCAACTCATGTATCGTAAGGCGAAGACGATGCAGATGTATCTGTCAATTGTCATGGTCAGAATGTGCAATACCGTCGAAAAAGACGTGAACCGCATCGCTATCATGGACGCCACGCAGATTTCCGTCTCTTGGACGATGGTGCAGGACAGAAACAGTGGAATCGATATGGCTCCAGTGCAGAGGTCAGATATAGCCAGGCTTGTCAAGATGTAGTTTGTCACTGTCCGTAGATTCCGTCTCATGAAGACTAAAGCGACCACCCAACAGTTCACAGCAATGATCAAGATGGCAATAGCGATGGGGAAGGAATCGCGTTCGGCGCTAAAACCAGGAACGTAGTCATCTTCTTTTGGTTCGGTCCCCGGAGCGTTCGTTGAATTTGGAGTGCAGTTTTGCGTTGTTAAGCAGCTTGCCGAAGACATTGTTCAGTACTGTGACTTTACTCTTCGCAGTCAACTGTAGAAAATCAAGAAAGACTCAATGACTCAATCGAGTTGAAACGATTCTGAACAAGAACTGGCTAACACCGTTGTACACGCCTGGATTGAACAGCTTTTAGTGAAGTCAGACCCCTTGTATTGCCGCGGGATTGATTGCCCTGACACAAAATCTTTGTCCTGATATCTTCTGTGTGCATTTACATCAATCCTTTTTTGACATTATTTAACTAAAGAAAGCAGTGTTTTGTTTTGCGAGTAAAAGGCGAAGGCAAACATTGACACTCTGTATAAAGGCTTTCAGAAACGCCCTTACTTTAAGAGATCAGTTACAGCATCGCCAGCATGGAAGTTTCCGAAACGATAATTTAAACGCACCTTAAAAAAAAAAATACTTAAAGATTTTAGCAGTTTTTACAGTAGCAGACTAATATTTATACCTTCCGCAGTCTAGTAATTCCTGCTTGGATGAAAACCTAGTGAGTTGTAATTGAAATGGAAGCTATTAAGCAGTACTTTCAATTGGTTCTTTTTGATTTGGCTGCGAAAGGTGGAAGTAACTTGAAAGTCTATGGGCGAAACCTGGTGTGTGGTCATTCAAATGAAAGCTATTGAGTAATACTTTGATGAGGTGCCTATTTTATTGCGCTGCAAAAGATGATTCTAACTACTTTGTCGGTAGATAAAGCCCCTGTCCGTGACAATTCAAACGAAAGCTACTGAGTAATACTTACATGTGGTGCTGCTTATAATGCTGTACGAGGAAGTTCTAACTATTATGTCTGCGGATGAAGCCCAAGTGTTTGACCATTCAAATGAAAGAATTTTAGGGGTACTTCCATGTAGTGCTGTTGTTTGGTATTCGCCATTACCATGTTGGATGAGATCTTTGTTTACGTCTTTAAAATGTAAATTTACTTGGCAGTATCAGGGCAATGCATCGATCATAATCTCAACAGACGTTTCGGGTGCTTTTTAACGTTCCTTGTGAGTTTTCTTCCTGATATCTTTCTCCGTGTATTTCGATTGCCAACATTATTGCCTGTCTATTTTACCCTATTTTGGCTCAGTTTCCGTACTAGTCGTATGGTTAATTCGATGACAATGCAAAATCTGGTATTTTCTTTGATTTAACACTAACAATTAATTAAGATTAAAGAAGTGTGTAGTTAATTGTTCTGTCTTTCATAAAACGGACAATAGCTGACTCTGGGTGTTATTAAATTACGACGACTCGATATTTTCATAGCCTTAAAATAAACTTTCGCGCTTTTAGAGGTTGATAATTCGAGACTGAAGCTGTGATAATGTCAATTGGAAGGCGGTGACAAGAAAAGATTGAATAAGATAAAGCGTATACGTCGTGAAGAAACAAAAGATGGCTGATTTGTGATTCCATTAACACTCTTCATAAATGCAAAAGTCGGTGATTAAAGTATTAATAGTGCATTTAGAACGAGATCTCGAATAGGAAATTGAAATAGCCGGATTGACATGTAAGCTTTTGCATCAACCGACTTTCAAGATGCTATTCAAGGTTCACACGTGCTTATGACTTGCCATCTTCAAATAGGAAGGGGCATACTGCTTTGCTTGGATTTCAAAAACTTAGCAATAATACCGTGAAACTTGTATGACATATTTTATCTTTGTTTGACGACCTTCAGTAAATTAAGATTTATTACTTGGACTAGACAGATTTCACTGATAAGTAACATCCGGGAATTGAATGACGTATCATTGCGTCACGATAAGAGACGACTCTTTGCCATAAGTTGCACTTATGGCTTCTAAGTAAAATTCCATTTGCTTAAGTAAATATACTTTGAGAACGTGATGCCTGCGTTACATTTTGTTTGCACTTGAAAAACATTCTCTCAGATGTGAATTTATTCATCGGAAACAACTGTTTAGTTTGACAGATCAGATGCTGAGAGCAAACGTGATCTAAAATCCAATTTGCTTTTTCTCAGAAAAGATCTATTGTTTGCAAGGATGTGCTGACAAGATTTTAACCTTTTCCCCCGTCATTTCAATTGCTGTTAGGCTTTCGAGTAGTTTGTTCTCGCCTAATCGTAGCTAGGGCAGCAAAGAAAAATGATACTGACTTTGACACTTGAGTTGAAAAAAATTACTCGCAATTCAAATATACGCGCGCGGTGTGGACACACACAAGTATGGTTTCTTTCCCGCATAGTTACTATTTTCCTCGGTAAAGTAGAATGCTTCTGATAAGTTTTTCAAGTCTGAAGCATTAGCAAGCAAGACAGTCTAGAAGGCAACTGAAAAAAGATTTAAATAAAGGAAAAATAGACAAGCAGCTAAACAAAAAGGCAGGAAGTTTGTTTTTAAACTGTGAAATTGCATAAAGTTGGCAGTAAAAAGCGAAACACGATGTAGTTTTTAAATGAACTTTGTACTCTGCAGCATTAGCCCGTCTTTCAATAAAGATTCCTTCTTTTTTCATGTCAACAAAGCGTTGCATGCTTTTGCCGATATCTTTACATACGTCTTGTTTAAAGATACTAGTTTTGAAGGAACGATTACTGTCAAATTATTTCTCGAAATAATGCGTTAGCAATGTTTAGTTCGTCGCTGTGTCGTTAATTTGCACGAGAAACCTGATTTTCTTATCCTTTTTCCACTACTTGTAAACTGAGAAACACGAAAACTGTACTTTGATTCCACATTTTTCTAAGATGGTATAATAAAACGATTCTAAAATCTTTAAGAAAACTAAAGTGAGAAACTCGCTCGGCTCTCGAAATGTATGTAAAATAACACTGAAAGATGATATGTTATCGGAAAGAAACCTTCGGAAAGTAACGAAACACTTGGCATGCATGTATTTGGCCTTCGTTTCGTCTTGCTTGGTTTTGGCAGATCTTTACTTAGCGTAATGAAATTTGCATTAGTAATATTATGCTTTCCTGTTTTTACGGCAAAAAATAATCAAATTTATGTTTCTTTATTTGTTATTCTATAGCAGGTGATAACATCGCTAGTTTGAAAGATAACATAAGACTATACGCTGTGTCTCGTGTCAATTTAAAGCCTTAATTACTCTCACATTCGCTCGATTTACTTATTTTGCAAATTCAAAAGTGAAAATCGTTGCAGAAAGAACGTGAACATGGTATCAAGGGTGGGAAACGTCACATCAGCTTGCTTACACCTGATTGGCTAAAAAGGAATTATCTTTGTTTGTGATTGGTTGAGAGTTAGTTGCTTGCGTTTTCGAACCAGTTGTAGCTCAGTAATCAACAATTGTGCTAACTGGATAAGGAAACAACATAATTTTCTTTGAAGATTGACATTGAAGCTACCTTGTCTTTGCGTTGGTCTCTGCAATTCAGTGGTTATCAAAAAGCGCTATCATATAATTGTAACTCACCCTAAGATAGCTTTGTTGTTCCCTAACAGCAGGGTCCGTCTTCTTCAATTTAATGTCTAGTTGATTTATTGTTCAAACTATGTGCTTAGATCTCCCTCTTGTTTTCATAAGAGAATTCAGTGATATAAAGAAAGTTTTCCACGTCTCGAATAGAATTGCGCTGCTGGGTTGCTCTTCAATCTGGTTCTGTGTGCTAAATACGAACTGCTGCGAAAAACATTTGTATTCCGGAAAAGAAAAAAAATACCAAGTTTTTAATATAGATATATATTTTTTGCCTTCACTCTGAGCTGATAAGATGACTACTCCGTGATTAGCATATCGAAGAAAAATTGTCATTTTGATCGTGTTAAGGAAAGTATCCAATTTCTGGCATAACGTCTGTGAAACGTAGACTTCAAAGAGATTGCGAAGCAAGTTATAATCAAGCCCGAATATTACTTTTATGTAATTAAATGATATGCAGCTAAGAGCTAAGCAGAACATTGTGGAAAAATTAAGCAAAAACGACTGTGAGATACGGTTCCAGAGACGATGAGAGTGCAGTTGTTGGAATACCATAAAATACTGAGAATTATGGCCTGGTAGGACGTAAATAAACAATATCATTTACGATACCGAGTTACTGGCGTAGAGGTGACCTTAAGGACGGCATGTGATAAAATAGCACAACATGTACACAGCAGTTAACGAAAAGTGATGATTTTTCTTTTGAAAGGGGGATTTAATAACCGTAGCTCTCTTCAGCTCCTGTCATGCAAATATAAATTTCACGCCTCCAAGAATACTGAAAATCAAGTCATTGGAGTGATTCATTCACGCGTAAAGAAGTCTGAAGATTATTTTGATCCTCTCAAAATCATCATGAATGAAAAATTCAATTCTCTTGTTTTTGCCCTCTAACTTACCTTCTAGCTGTCACTTAAGCTCTGCAGCGGATCTGTAGACAGACTTATCAGACTTCTCCTGTATTCACTTCCCGGGAAATGAACGCAGATAAAACTATGTGAGTTTTGATGGTCTTAATCTGTTATCAATTCTATGCCTCCTTCTTCGTGAAACGCTCGAACTGGGCTGAAACCTACCAAAATAAACACACCACAATTAATATCCTGCAGGAAATTAGTTTGTCAACATTCAATTGTTGCGCTTTCATTCTGTCTTCATTAAAAACAGGACATATATCCTGCAGCAATAAGGAAACGTGTTTAAAATTGATAACAACTTCTATTTGACAAATTACGTTTGGTGCATAACTTGAAGAAAGGTCGAATTTAGACATGCAGCATGATGTATGACAAATCATTTAGTTTGTCACGTGATTCGTACTTGTATCGCGTTGTGTAATTCCTTGTCAAGTTCATAACGCAACAGAGAACTTTCATTGATATGGAAATCTATTTTGAACGTAAATTAATATTTCTACAGCTTGAAGCTGCGCATTGTAACAAAAAAGTCATTAATCTAACAAAAATCTCAATATCTTCTGCTCATTAATAATGCATAAATAAAATATACGGTTTGACTCTCGGTCAGTTCACCGCTTTTGAAATAAATGATTATGAAAGCGAATATGACAACGGGAATATAGAGAAATATTGTTTAGTATAATGACGTTTGCCAGTTCCCTTACATTTACATAAGCTAAAATTAATATTTGTCCGTTCGCCTGCTGTTGGTTTGAAATACAATAAATTATTGTATAAGGCCCTCACTGACGTCCAACGAATGTGCAGCTGAAATCACCAATGCGAAAGGTTACCTGCTATGTGGATGGCTTGGAAATTTGCCTTTAGAAAATGCATATTCTTTCATTGTACCGTGTAAAAAAGTGGGAGCTTGCCATTAGCCTGTGTGCACATGTCTGTAAATCTACTTTCACTTGGAAAAAGTGACGTTGTTACTTTCCGTGTGAAAGGAAATAATGGACTGGAATATACCTCGCAGGCTAGAGTATACTTTGGTAGTTTTTTGAAAATGTCGTGTCACCCACTCGCTTCGTGTTTATCGTTGTACGCGAGAGTCTAGTACAACACTTTTAAGGTCAATTTGCTGTTTATTTAAGAGGGAAATATTTCGCAACTTAGTGTCGATACATGCGTCAGTAATCCTAATTAAAATGAGTTCTGTACTATAAGACAACTTAGTCATGTACCAATCAACGTGCTTGATTGCCCGTGCAATATTTCTTAGTATTGGACCGGGTTAAGTGTATACAGCTTTCTCCAAAGCCTTGTCATAAATCTTTCATCACTCTCTTATTAACCAAACAGTTCCCAAGACCGCACTTGGACTGAAAATGTCGGCTTTCAAATATTCAGAACCCGCCGCGCTCGTATGGTCATGGCCTGGGACCGAGATTCTCCCAGTACGCCCCTCATACTTGTGAGGGGTTAAAGACATTTCTGTTACTGAATGAAAAGCGCGTATTTAATAAGTTTTAGATATCAAAGGGTGATTTTTCATTTTACAGACTTGTTTAGGCAGAAACCTCAGTCTTCCTTCTACAGTCTTCTTCAGAGCAAATAGTGTATTACTAGGAATGCCAATTCAAATGTACACTGTAAATAGCAAGTAACTGCAAACACGTCCGTTTACAAATGATAGAGAAAATACTCAGCGAATTGCAAAGATATGCTTAAGTTGAAGAAGATTCAAGGCAGATTATTTTTCGTTTTTGCCGTAATATGTTCAAAAATTGTCGTCCGCTACATAGCTTAAAGCTCTTGACTTTTCTGCTGACCAGCTAGACCTTTAAATGATGCATGTGATATATTTATGTATATTTCGTACTGATATAGCAAGCGTCGTAAATTAAAGAGTTGGCGTATAGGAAATTTGCCAAGACGAATAAATTACGATATCCCGTCTACTACATGGCTAAATTTCTAATAAAAAAATAAAAATATACGTCACGTATTTCGTATCAGTATGGCTGATACCAAAATGAACTCGATGATTGGGAAATAAGCGAGCCATCACAAAAAAAAGGATATTTGTTATAAAATACTTATATCTAGAATTTTAATGAATGGAGAAAGATATATTTCGTATCTATGGCTTTCACCTTAAAGCAATCAAGTATTGTAAATTTAACCAATATCAAACAAATAAAAACAATATATAACTAATATGCACTTAGAATTATTTGAATAAAAATAGATTTCTTATATATGGCTAATAACGGGAAACGAGCTCGGACTTGGAATATTAGCGAAGAGAAATAGATAAAAAATATCTTATATCTAAAATGTTAAAATTCTAATGAAGAAAGACTTATTTCTTTCATATGGCTGATTCCGGGAAACTTATGTAAACCTTGAAAATTAGCCTAGACGGATAAATAGTAGAGATATACCTTATGTAACATATCGCTGTAATTGTAATTAGGAAAAATATATTTCTTAATTAATTAAGTATGGGTGATACCAGAAACTTCTGTAAACCATTGGAAAATTGGCGAAGACAAATATATAAAGCTATTTATCTAATAATAGTTATTTAGATTAAGAAAGACATATTTAGTATATATATATTTATATATGGCCTATACCAGAAACGTGCTCGAACTATTGGAAAATTGCCGAAGGCAAATTACTGAAGCTATCTCATCTACTACATACCTAGAATTTTGATTTCAACAAAAACACCTTTGACTTATAGAGAGAGAAAAATCGAAATATTAGAAGTTAGCCAAGACAAATAGATGAAAAGATATTATCTATTACCTACCTAGAGAATTTTCTTAACGAGGAAAGATATATTTAAAGTATATCTAGGTTTATAGCGGAAAAGTAAACATGGTTTGCACGAAATCCATCAGGAGATAAGAATAATTGATGTTATATTATCCAGCTTCTTGGTGTCTTACTTAGATTCATATAACGGAGGAAAACAGTCAGCTTAAAGATTCGTAGACAGCATCCATGAATCCAGAAAATAATTACAAATTGGCGTTTATAAACGATAGATTATTCGATTTTACATTTAGGGCCGTCAAGGTATAAGCATCTAAGCATAACAGTAGGGCGTAAAGTACCTAACCAAAACAAATAAATTAAAAATCAGATTTTTTTCTGTCACAATTTGAATTAACAAAGAAAAACCACAATCCTTACTGATGTTTTTTCGCGGTCAGTGTTCAATATTTCTGTTCTCCCACCAACCTAACGCCTGAAGCAGGTTGAAATTTTGCGTGAAGTTTCAACAAAGCGTGAGAAGAATTTTATTCATCACTTAACAAGTAAAGAAGCTTAAGCCGTGCATTACACTGTGATAAAACACGACGTGCATTTGAGAAAACGAGCGAAATGTAGAAATTTCGAGTGTTCTCAAATTTCTGGAGTGTTTTGTCGCAATGTAATACACGGCTTTGCCTTGGGCTTCTTCATTTGCTTTATGATAATAGATTTTACACGCTCCGAGTAGAAACAGCAAAGCACAAAGATCAAGAAACTGACGCAATTCAATACCACTTAAGTGTTACATGTCTCGTCTTCAAAATGTTCTGCTGCTTCGCAGAGAACTCCATCACAAATTTATTCAAAGAAAATGTTTTTCGCCATCTCTAACAAAAATGTAGACTAGAGGTTATGTGGCAAATTTCTCCGGAATACGCTTTTTCTATGTTTTGTACACTGATAGAACATGGGTTTGTGACCAATCAGAGCGCGCGCAGGATCCTATCTATAATTTAATTATTCATACAGGATTTCAGATAACTTAGGTCTACCTCCGGAAATTACTGCATATCTGATCTATTTTGTTTGTTATCTTGACCCTATTTAGCCTGAGGGGTCCCTGGGTTGATTTCAGTCTTTCATTACAGGCATAGGATTCAAACAGTTGTGGTCAATCTTTGCGATTATTTTCTGCAAATTATGTTCTCGTGATTTGACTCGTCTATAGCAAACATTTTTTCAAAGGATGTTTTAGCCAAATTTGGCGTTTTTGTTAAGCCCACTTAATTGCTGTTTTAATTCGAATTCGGGTTTTATGAGGATTGTCCTCCAAATTCTTTACATTTCTTATAACCATATACTATTCCTGATCTTTTGAGTTAATTTTGGAGATGTTCTGACTTATTTTTGAAACGTTTGGAGACTTAAGGTGGCGGGTCCAAGGTGGTGGATCCAAGATTGTGGAAAATGCCCTTTTTTTCAAGTAGAAAAATATTTAGTAGAATGAGTACTAAAATAAATTACAATATTTAGAGAAGAAGCCAGATTAACCTTTGTTGGTTTCCATACAAGTCATCTATCCTGGTCGAATTAGAATTTGGAGGGAGGAAAACCCGAGAACCCAAAGAAAAATCCTCGGAGCAAGGCAAGAACCAAAACCAGACTCAACCCACATATGGCACCGGGCCGGAATCGAATCCTGGCTACATTGGAGGGAGGTGAGCGCTCTCACCACTGCGCCATCCCTGCTCCCCAACAAAAACCGAGTGGCCGCCACGGAGAGTAGCTAACCCACTTGGTCGTATTATTTTAAATCTCAATACATGGAACTTACTCTTAATTCAACCTTGCCTATATGCATAATAATTTTCGAGTCGGAGGCTCTCAAGGTGTAATTTAATTTTTTTGTCTTGTTAAAGGTAAAAAAACACCAGACAACGAAACACAAAGAGAAAAGTCCTGCGGATAAGTTGCAAATCGAAAGAAACTGATGACTACGTTTTCGTAATTGAAAATGGATCAAAAGGAAATCAAGGAAGCAAGACATGTCCAAACGATCAGATTTGATTAGTTTCATAACTTTAAGGAACTTCCAGTTGGTCAGCAAAAAATTGATTGCAGTAATCTGATCTAATATGCAAATATGAGGATAATTGAGTTACAGTTGTTGTTTTTTTTTTCTTATACAAGAGGGTTAAGTAACAGAGGGAGAGGTTGCAAGGATATAGATGGGCGAGGATGTATGACCACCGCCCATTGAATGAAAAGGGAATACATACAAAACTAAACACGAAAACCTTACGTTCATTGTTGATGTGCTTGTATATTCAGATAGAAACACCGAGAAGATCGACCACCCTCGCGAGAAAACGAAATACATACAAAACTAAACATGGAAGCCTTACGTTCATTGTTCATGTGATAGTATATTCGTAAAGAAACAGCAAGACGATGTACTACCCTCGCGAGAAAAGGAAATACATACAAAACTAAACATGAAAACCTTACGTTCATTGTTGATGTGCTAGTATATTCAGAAAGAAACAGCAAGAAGATCGACCACCCTCGGGAGAAAAGGAAATATATACAAAACTAAACACGGAAACCTTACGTTCATTGTTCATGTGATAGTATATTCGTAAAGAAACAGCAATTAATTTAATGAGAGCAACTACGCTGACGTGAAGAAGAAATACTGTAGATATATAAAAACTAAATAGGAAAATGAAACCTTGATGTGCAGACGGAGAGAAAAGAAGGAAGGATATAGATGTGCTAGTATATTCATAAAGAAACAGCAATAAAGGAAAGCTACCGCTACACTGTCGTGAAAAGGAAATACATACAAAACTAGACACGAAAACCTCAAGTTAATTGCTGATGTGCCCTTTCAGGAAAGTGTGGCGTGGAAAATGCGTCCGTGTTAGGAAAATTATTCAAATATTTTTTTTATTAAAAGGGACGCGATCTAATCAAACAAAGCTTACCATAAAGTTTGCCTTATGGCGGCCGTCTATTGCATAATCTTGTAAACCTCTGGTTTGCCAACAAAGCTGGGAAGATCGATCTTATTCGGTTCGACTGCAGGGACAAAAATTTTCCCGTCCGCGAGGAAGATTTGTGAGTCAGATCCGCAGTTGCTACTAGTGATCAAAATATCTGGTTGAAAAAGTTAGTCAAGTTTGTAGATATCCTGATTTGTGCAGGCCTCGCGATAAAAAATCGAACCGGAGTCGTGGTTTACGTGTGTTGTTAACCTGATTCAAAGTAACCAGACAAGCTTGTCCGAGGTATCATTTTAGAAAAGCCAGTCACAATATTGCACTGCATTAATTGATAGTATCTGCAAAGTGGCTTATTCAAGAATAACATTGACACAGGGAAACGATCAAACGTTATCAAAACATGCCTTGAGGTTTTTTTGGGCCATTATTTGTGCAATTATAGGTTAGGAACGGAAAAGAATACTTCATCAAGCAGACCGCCAAGATAGTTACGGAAATGAGTTGTTGAACATGCTGGAAAACATCCCATTCTTCAAATACAAGAATACAGTTGTAATGGAAAGCGTAACGTCCAAACAGCTGCTCTATAACTTAATTTGTATTGAACGGTCATGAGAAAAAAAAAAAAACATTCATAGAGAGTGTATCGTTGTCTAGTCCAATTCGGCAAATCGCAAAGGCGGCGATCAACAAAAGTATTAGCCTGCGAACCCATTCTCCTCTCAGCCACTTCACTCTCCGCCAGTTTCTTCTCGGCCCTTCCGGCCGCGGTCAGACCCTTTTAGCTCCGGAGTCTGTTCACAGACAACAGGAATATTGCAAAAAAAGTAGATTGACATGCTGCTGGGTTTTTAGGCTAATCACGCACTATTCGGCACACTTGCTGAGCACTGCGCATTCTCAATCCTCGACCCCAAGCCTTGACTTTCATGCGCAAAAGAGAAGGGACCTGGACTCGAAAATTACATGCCCAATTATTCCGCTTTCCGAACATGCGCAGTTCTACACCCTTTAATATATATTGTATTAGTAAGTGTTCAAGTAGTTTAGCACAAATTTTAACTCAGGTTTTAGCGATACATTAGGAAAAATAATGTGCAAAATTATTTTCGTGCGTGTTTGCTAAAGCTTTTTTCCTTGAAAGAAAAAACAAAACAAAAAACATACTAGCGTTGTTTTGCTAAATTGATGTTTTTACTTCGCTTTCGGTTAGCTCTTTTAAGAATACCGAAAAGCGGCAGTTATCTTTCCTTGTGTTTGCAATACATTGTTTCTCTGACAGGTGCCTTGGGCTTCTTTTATCTTAATATATAAACTTCCACTAATTTAACAGAAAATAAACTTTAGCAAATTTGACATAATCCATCCATAGTGACTTTGTCATTTAGTATTTGTAGCAAATTTCTAGCAGAGAAAATGTTTAAAATTGAACGCGACTTTTTGTTGCTTGTGTGGCAATGGTTGCCATAACAATAGTGAAAGAAGACTAATGTGTTCCAACTTTGAAAGAATCATTTAAAGTAGTTTTTAAGCCATTTCCATAAATTTGAGACTTAGGGCTTTAGCTAAGTTGCGTAGGCTTTTACAGGATTTATGTTCTCTGTTTTTTTTGCTAAATCAAGTGATTTTGTTTTTCCATCAAAACTAGTTTTATAAAGAGGGTCGATTAAATGTTGGCTACACGAATTTTTTTGTGCGTTGAAACGTCAAGTTCTGGTAATAAATACTAATAATGCAGTGGCTTTAAATTAAATTTTATGTCCAAAAAATTCTAGAGTCAAGTTCTTCAAACTGAGGAACAGCTTTACATGAAAAATTAGCCAAAAATTAATCCAGAAGTTGACACATTTAGCTCTAGAATTAAGGGGATCGTATCAGTTAGTACTGAAATATTAAATCTCGTTATAGAACATTTGCTTGTCACATTCAGGCAATTCTATAAGTAAGTGATAAGTTTGCTCAAAAGCTGTTCGTTTGGTGATGTATTCATTTCATATTTTAAGGAAAAATAAATCTTAAGTTAAAGTTTTGTTGTTTGTTTACTAAGTGTTTTTTTTTTTTTTTTTTTTTTTAGATCTTCGCAAATCTGCAACAGTTCATTAAATCGGAGACTGTCTTTTTAAAGTTTAAAAGGTTAATTCCTGTTTAATTTGAAAATTCCTCATCATCGTGTCTCTTCGAAGTATACCACACAAAATTACCGAATTTAGAATCAGCAGCAAAACGTTGCTTAATGAGTCCAAATTTTGAATAGATGTTACGTTAGTATTGACACTATCGGCGTTAAAATGATATGGTCTTGCTTGCACATAATGTTGTAATTTAGAATTAATTTGTGATAGCGCTCAAAATACTTCAAACTGAAAGTGGAACACATTTTCTCAATTCATGCATTTCTAACTTGTTTACAAAAAAACATGAGATCGTCCCGATGCCTATAAAAATCGCTCCGAATTGTGAAATTTAAATTTCTAGCATGCCCTTCCGACCCGATTCCAGATCGTCGATATCTATCTATCTATATATATATATATATATATATATATATATATATATATATATATATATATATATATATATATATATATATATATATATATATATATATATATATTTCTATGTATCTTGAAGCGGTTGGCGTAAATACATATTTTCTAGGATAATCATACTTATTTCATGTGAAAGAAAAGCAGGTAATCAGTTCCTATACTCGTGCGGTTGAGAAAAAATAACTGTACGGTTAATATATGGCATAGGTATTCATTTGGCCCAAAGTATCGAAAAAATTAAGACCCAATAAAAATCTAAATGCTTTCTCCATACCGCTTATCAAGTCTGCCGTCCTTCGGTAAAGGTGAACGTTTTGCCAACCAAGCCCTCGTAAAGTGCGAACGCTTAAAGAGTGTGTTCATCACTTATAACTGTCCCATTCTAAGATAAAGATTTAAACTCTCACAATTGTGTCTGAATAATTTATTTTATGTGAGTTTTGAGAACTCTGTAGTACATCAAAACAGTTTTCTTACACTTGATAATTTTCTTTATTCCTGTCACCTGCTTGCATGGAAATGTGACGAGCATTGTTATGAGAATTTAGATTTGGGTCATCATTTGTAATTATAGGGGATAAGGCGGCTTTTTTGTGAGTCAATTATATTGGAATTCATAAAAGCCTTTTAAAACGTTCCACATTTACCGTCGAGCGGAAAGCTTTCATTGTTTCTTGCAATAAGTGATTTTCTTGTGAGACTCAATCATATGTCGATTTTACAATTTTAATGACTAGAAATCAATTATTCTGACAAATACCGATTTGTGGACAAAGAAGCGTGAGAAGATACCGGGGATATAAACAGAAGATTACATTTAATCACAGATGTTGGGTAGAAAATCGCCCAGTTTAATAAAAAAAAAGCAAAAGATTCACATAACACAAAATTAACATAGTTTGTGCAAACATGCATCGTTTAAAATGGTTTAAAAACAGTGTTTAAGAAATAGACGTAGATACTTTTAATGCGCATGTCAGAAAAGGTTAACCCAAGGAAGAGTCAGGTAGCTTATTTCAGCATTTTTTACAGCTATATTTTATTCGTGTCTTACGGATTTGATGCTCAATTAGTTGGGTTAATTCCAGAATTAATTATCTCCTCGCGTTGAAAATTTTCATTATCAGTAAAATTATCGAATCGAATTGAGAGTAGTTTTATCTAATCGAGGCTGATACACGCTTTAAGTGACAATATTCCAAAAATATTAAAATAGCGTTAAGCGTGGAAGTGTACACGAAAACAATATATGCCATCAATTTCTGCAACTGTCAGATTTATACACGTAATAAATATATTGCATTTGACGTGAACTTTTTGCTTTTAGATGGCACAGAAAAATTGACAGTCAATTATGAAGTGAAAACTTTGTCGGACGGTTTTAAAATTAGAACGATGAAATTCAATCACGGAAAAGCTATCACATAGCAACGCAATGAAAAACAGATTAAAAAGAAATAAAAATACATTTAAAGTATGGGAAATACCCGATTAAGTTCAAACTAAGAAGCTTCGTGTCGTAAAAATTCTCATAAAGCTTTCGAATTTCCAAACAATTATGAGTTAATTTTCAACGCAGTTGAAAATTACTTATTAACATACTTATTTGAAATACATATTGTTTATTTTATGTTACCTAAATAACATTAGTAAATATATACCTTATGGTAATTGCTATGATGTTCGGTTGCAGATAATTTCAATTCTAATTTTTTTTTTTATTTATTTATTTGTTTATTTATTAAGCTTCGGCCTACTATTACACATAAAGAAAAAGAAAAAGAAGAGGAAGCAAAAAAAAAAAAAAAAAAAAAAAAAAAAACAGACAGCAAAACAAGACAAAATGGCCAGGGGGAGCCGCTACAGCTTAGCTAATGGTTGAACCCCATTATTTAAATTTTCGTCTTAGTGTTATGTTAATAGCTTGAAAGTGGAAACAAGATGGAATTTGAGTTGGAGGGTGAAGAATATTTAAAGGGTCCATTTTGTCCCTGACATAAAATACCTCGGTAATAAAGCATTAAAATACGTAATACTAACTGAAAACGTCGGGGAACTATGCATGAAGTATTGGATATGCACATACAAGTTTTTTTTGTTGTAGTTATTGATATTAATATTTAAAATGCAAGTTATGTTTCCTTTTTCCGTGTCAAATTAATGGAGCGTTGTCAGTTATGGCAACTGAGGGTGAACAATTTAGCACATTTGTTCGTTGCCCTTCATATTTGCATCTCAATATTTTACCTTGTTTGATTCTTCTTTCGTATTTTTTTTAAAGCATCAGTTAACTATTATATTTTTAGATTTTGTTAGATTTAAGGATAAAAGTGATTTTGAACATAGTGACATAACCCCTGCTTCTCTGTTTACGGTTTCGAGTCGTTTCTATTTACATTTTTTTGAAGAAATCTTGTAACAAACCTGCGCGCCTTGAAGACCCTTAAAAGATGGCCAAAGATTATGACAGCATTTTTCAACAGGATGACGGCAATCGATCTAATAAAACAGCGAACTGCAATAATCAAGTCTTAAATTTTCTCGGTTAATTAACAAGGCTGTTATGGTAATATGCAGCCCTGTAGTTAACAGATCAATTCTTTTACAATATCGATACATTTTTAACCAATCAACTGACTAGGATACCTAGTTAATATGTATTTGTGGGAAGTGAAAACAAATATTTCCACGTTGCCTTTTCAAGATCTTTTTTAGCCCTAGTTTGTTTTTCGGCGAGAGCACGATATTGTAACTTGGCAAAAAATCCAGGGCTGCAGTAGGTAAAATGCTATATTTTCACCACAAACATTTCCGTAAAGTAGACCATTGGCGATAATTGATTATCAACCCAAGCGGCGCCAAAAAGTCCTGAATTACTGAACAAATCTTGTCTCTTATTATTTTTGTGGAAATTATTCATTATGCGAGCTAATCTTGCCATCTTTGACCACCTTTGAAGTCGCGAGTTGATGGACTGAAACGTTGATAACAATGCCATGCAAAGAGAGCTCAGCGCTTGTTAATTTGCTCTCATATGATATTTGATGGACTCATCGGAGAAACAAGGTATCGAGCTAAGTAAAGATATCAGTACGTCTGTGTTTTGTGCAATAAAAAGATTCGTACGCTTAGTGGAGTTGGCAAATCTCATCTTAGCTTAACATTAAGAATGACGTAATCAAATTAGGTTAATTTGCAATTCTTGGTACTCACCTGGTTCCTAGTTCAAGATTGCAGTATCTTCCAAATTAGTTGTTTTCTCTCATAGCTTGTTGGCTGCACCTCACTCACTTCTTCACAAAATCTTACTTTTTTTTTTTTTTTTTTCCAGTCGATGCGTTTATATTTTTTTATTATTTTTATCATTCTCATGATCAGTTTTAAAAAATGCATTAACCTTGAGAACACATGATCGGTCGCCCCTCAGTTACCATTAATTAAGGTCCAGATCATAATCACTTGTTATGTCACATAGACAGGTATGTGGGAGAGATCTCTAGATAAGGTTGGTTACTGACGAGACCAAACCTTTATCGGGCAAAACTTAACTTTAAATTAAGTAACTTATAACTAAGAGTATAAAAATTGACCTTTCCAGGTAAAAGTAATATCAAACCAAGACTTAATTTATCATTTAAACAAAAACCACCAAGGTATCATTCATTATTCAGACGAAAAACCATTCCCCAAATAAAGGTAAGCCCAACTCGTTGAAATCGTGCGCTGGGACATCTTGGACTCCTCGTTCGCACCACTTTTTCCACGTATACGTTTACGCATTCATCTCTTTTACGGTAAACAATCGAAAACGAAAGATAATAAACTAGTATCGAGTCGCTAATACAAACAACTCGGAGTTAGTCCGGCATAAGATAATTTCACGTGTGTTTTGGTTCATTTTTCGGTTAAAGCTGATGGGAAAAAGCATACGCACTTTACAGATATCTTACATTAAGTCAGATTGGTCGTTATAGCAGTTTCTGCATGTACGCCTACGCGGACCTATACTTTTGGAAGTGCTTAGCAGTTGTCGCGGAGGGCAAGGAAATAGGAGACACTTCGAGTCATTTCTTAATTTATCAGTTTAAAGGAAACTAATAATGAAAGCCTTATAACTTTATCTGTGGAAAAGGAAGTGCTGAAATTGAATTGATCAGGTTTTCAACTGTCCATGACTTTTGCGGTGTCTGTTTCTTTATTTTCTGACAATTAATTTTTTGCCTTCATCTGACATGGATATGTTATGAATAACACGACTGGTTGGACGCAATTTAACAGTAAACAATAATATTGTAGTTTCCAACGGATGCAGTCGATTAGACCGTATTTGGGCATGCAGATGTCTGGGCTTGCAGACGTCTGGCTATGCGGTGC
Organism: Orbicella faveolata; assembly: GCF_042242905.1. NCBI lineage: Eukaryota > Metazoa > Cnidaria > Anthozoa > Scleractinia > Merulinidae > Orbicella > Orbicella faveolata. The sequence goes on along the minus strand of NW_028301569.1, from coordinate 9,182,862 downwards.
GGAAGAAGCCAGTTTTTTTTGTGGTCGTTAGTTTTTCATGAGAGAAACAATTTGGCCTTGAATTGAAAGCAATACACCAACGAATAGTAACTGCATGGTCTAGTATATTTTACGAGAAATTGCTTGGCTTTGTGAGAAAGCTAAAATATAGAGCGAGAGTGTACGGTAATTTGTAAAAATAATATAATATTGTCATTTAGAAAAAGTGGAAATATATATGAATATATCGATTACTTTCCCTTGGGGGGGGGGGGGGGGGGGCGGGGGTGCTAACTCAAGCCCTAGAACACTTCTCAGTGGAGACTGAAATAAGCTACAGTCAAGGGGACTTCGATTTTTTTTTTTTTTTTTTTGAGTTGCCGTTTGAGTGAGTTAAGTACCGTAGTCTTGTTGAATCGTTCTGTCTGCCAGGTGTTTGGTTTGCATTGATAAAAATGCCGTAGACATCAGCAATCACATTAAATATGTGGACAGTGTCAGTGGCCGGAGCCGAAATAGAGCGTATATTTAATACCTTGCAAAGCACAGTGTTATCGTCTGCCCGGACGTTACATACTAACTTTTACCATCATAACCCATTGCCATTTACTGTGATTATCTGAATGGTGAAATGTACCGCCCTTCAAAAAATGATGCCTAACCGCCTCGTGTTTATCTATTCAGGTTTTCACGCGAATTGATGTCATTGATCAGGCTTGCTATAAAACGTATCCCCATTCGTTTGTTGGTAGTCGAAAAAAGGGATTATGCTTAAAGCCATTGCAATTGGGACCTTAATAATATTGAGATTCATTAAGCAATTTGATCTTCAATTTCTTTTCTCTCCATCAATTGCTTCTTGAAAATTTTAAATGTATACTTACTAGTACTTGGGGATATTTAATGTCTTCACGTCGATATTTGTCGAGAAATGGAAGTCCTTTTTCGTCATTCAAGTGCGACTATAACAGGAAAATATTGAAGAACATGGCCGTATCTTTTGAATCACCTCGGCGACGTTTTCTTTCACCAAGCAGCTTCAGCTGGTGTTGAAAAGCACAGCAGTAATGTTAGGCTGTATGATATTAGTAAACTTCCTGGTTGCTTAGAAACCAATTTCAAAGTCTTTTTTTCATGGCTTACCGTTCCAGCTGTGTCTGCGATGAAAAGCCTTGATATCATTAAATTTTGAGACTGCCATGAATAAGAACTCGTTTTTTTCTGCTGGTTTTCGATGCTATATGTGTACCTTTACAAACCAAGTTTGAGGTCCGTACATTAAGTCACGGATGGAGTTTTTACCCTTCGTTTTATTACCTAAGGCGCGAAACGCAGATCTGTGACTTACAGTAAAAAGAGGTTTGTAAGATATTTATTATATTTCTACTGTGTGGTACACGAGTTCAAAAAACGATATCAAGTCATACAGAACACATTCAGTTAACTGACGCCGGTAGAAAGCAAAAAGATTAAATTTGAAGTCGTTGTTAAGTCGCCTAGCAGGTTTTAGTACACTATTTAAAGAAAACGAAAAGGTTTCAATCTTTATTTGCCAAGAAAGCTAATAAAAGAATTCGATTAATCACAAGTCATTGTGGAAATAAAAACAGCTTAAAATTTAAGGTGGCTGCACAGTCTGTAGAATACGGCTTGCTAAATTGACCAATCAGAGCGCGCGTAGTTACTGAGATATATAATGGGGGTTTATATTTCGCGATGAAATTCAGGTGAATGAGTTGTATCTCTAAAATTAGACTTATTTCCAGTGAAATTTTCCCACCATTTCAGGAAATCTTTTGACGCTTCTCAGCTTGCGAACGCAAAGAGATTTCCGCTCGCTGTTTGTAATACATAAATATACTTTTTATTTGGAAAATACAATCTTCATGAAACAATTATAAGCAGCTGAAAATTCATTTGCCCATGTGAATAAGAACCAACTAACGATAAAAATTATTTTAAGGTTTCCATGCAAACATGCTCACTGAATTGACTTTTTTACGACATTCGAAATAAATTGAAATTGCTTGACATTACAATAAAGAAATTCAATATTCAGACAACAGCTTCCGTAGTTTAATGCGGACGTTTCCAAGTAAAGCTTCCTTGATCGAACCTTTTTAATTTTTCATGGATGCAAGACCACCTATGATGTCTTTAAGAGTGGCCTCCTGAAAATTTTGTGGAAAAATATACCGAAACAAAAAACGCAATAAAACCCACAAGACTAGTTTCCTCAGTGTCTCGAGCGCTAAGGGCTTCGCAAGCGTGCGAGCAGATTTTTGCAGTTTCGTGCAGTTCGTTATCTCCAATTTGAAATTAGACAATTGAAAAGTGCTATGACTAATTGTAAAACAGCATGGCGCATTAAATATTGATCAGCCATTAACACTCCTCGAGAAAGCGTTAGATCCCAATAGAACATTAAAGACGTCAGACGTTTCGGGCTTCTTTGATCGAAAGCGGATGACAATATCAGGCTTTGTTATTAGCACATTAATTGTCAAAAATGGCGGAACGAGAATCGGCATTATAGTTATGGCATGCCAAGATACATCAAAAAGCAGGCAGTGAAGTTTTTCTTTAGTTATCAATTTCTAGGTTTTTTGGCGTAGTGGCAAGGTAGACAAAACGACTAACTCGATCACCAAACCACAAAGCAAAACATAACTGTACTAAACCGAATCTATTCAACTTCTGGCAATCTGTATTGTAAATTTCAGACCACAAAGGGAGCCAATCACAATTCTTCTTTTCTTCATAGAACAGTTTGCCATCTGACATTACATTTTACATTCTAACTTTATCTCAACAGACAAGGAATGAAAAGTTTTATATATATTAAGGACATTAATATATGTATATATTTATATATATTAAGGACATTAAGGACTGTGTTGAAGGCCTGGGAAATAATCATATGTTTAATTGAATTCTCCAAATATTCATAGAAAGGGTCTCCTGAAAATGGCTTTGCTGACATAAAAACTCGGAGCAAGGAAACAAATGTAAATAATGGAAAATTAAATCGCTTTTTTTTTAATCTGAAGTAGGCTATGCTAACAGACAAATTTACGTGTTTCTTTTGTGTGTTTTTCTCAACGGATGATTTCGTGTCGGACTGAACCATTTCATAAGCTGACAGGAAACCCTTTAGCAAAACGTCTCTAGTCATTTCCGATTCACCGGTTCTTGGCTCATTAAAACCTATTCATAATCAACACGTACCCAAAAACAAAACGGAAAACTTGATCAATTATTATATTGGAGCAAATGAATCAAGCCAAACGAATTCTAGTTTAAATGCATGTTACGGGCCCATGGGCGTGGCTGGAACAAATATATTACAGACAAGAACTGTAAATTTCTGGAATCGATTCAACTGTCAAAATACCCATAGAATCCAAACCAATTAAGACAAGACCTTGATTAAAAGATTTTGTGGTTCCATAGCTTGTTTAATAATGAAAGAAAAAAGAACAAAAGTGTGCATTCTTTCTGAGTAAACTCATGCGAGAAAGACTTTTTCTTAAGGGAATAATTTTGCCCGTAGTACAAGATGACATGCTCTAAGGCAGACTAACAAGACAAATTTGTTGTCCATATTTTATGGAAATTGCACTTAATATTATAAAAGAAGTGGAAATTCTAACAAAAAAAAACTAATTTGTTTTGGTTATGGGAGCACGCCAATTAACGTAGAATTTTGATTTTGTGAACTTAATTGTTTTTCTCTCTCTCTTCGAAGTGGGTTTAAACGCTCGGCCATGAGTGAAAACCCCATCTAGATCTTTATGTTAACGAAGGTTTCGTTATTTTGCTTTTTCTTGGTGATACGGCGAGACACTTTCCACACAATACGCTTCGCCTCTTTAAATGAGACTTTCCAAACACCTTATCATTGTAATTAATTTAGCTTAGATCTTTACTTACTTGGGGATTCACAGTTGATCGATTTCTTCACATCGCCATTTCAAGTCGAAAGTAGACAAATCAACATTTACCGTAGACCTGATTATAAAAGATTGTAGTCTTACTGAAATATATCGATACAGCGTCGGAAAAAAACTAGCCGCATCTATTTAGATCCAGTGAATTCAATGGCTCTTTCACAACTCAGCTTGTTGATGAAGGCAGGAAAACAATATTGGACTCATACTGGTCACCTAATTGTCCGGAAACGATTGAGATGATGTTCCTTTATACGGGTCATACAGAGATGCAGCTGTTTACTTAGGGATAACGATCACCAATTGACTAGAAAGTGGCAAATTGAAGAAGCAAGACGAAGTTCTTTGATTGTACCAGATTCTGAGGCCTTATTAGGGGTGCCAAGGATACGATATATCTAGGTAAAAAATTAACAAGATGTAGGATTTTTGGGGTCTTGGGGGGAATTTAATGATATATGGGACATTAAAATCAGATAAGACGGGATATCGAGTAGAAAATGGTTAGTTTTTGCAATTGGAATTAAAGGGATACGGGATATTTTAATTAAGTGGTTGTGAGATACCCAAACACCCCTTCTGTACCCCCACCCCCTTCCCCGCCTTAACAGGGCCTCATGCTAACTTCTGACAAAACGAGGTATTATTTTTCTGAACTGTTGTCCTGCTAAACTGATCGTGAATCTTAGGAACAAGTTGCTTGCGGCGATTTTCATAAGAGTGCTTTCATGTCTTATTTAGCACCACCATTCTGTTTGGATTTTTGCTGTTGTGATCACCGATGCCATTGCATATCAATGCACACGAGTTGATTAACTCTCGATGTAAGAGAAAAGCTGTTTCCACGTCCTTGGCGAATACAACCACGCATGCTTTCAATGGTTTATCGCCACGCTCTTCATCACCTGACAACACGATTACTCTACCATCCTTTTCACAGTTTACCTTATGTATTTCTTCAAGCAACTGTTTAATGTTTGTCGGACGAATATCCGCTACAATGGAAACGGGAAAGTTTAGAAACGCCGCTAAATGAGGAGCCAGAAGTAACAAATACGTGGAATCCGAGGTCTTGAGGTTAACATCAATGAGAAACTTCCCCTTGTTGTTGATCAGTATTTCAACGCCTGTAAACCCAAAGTAGCCATGTTTGTGAAGATAGCTCATCACTGGTAAAGCAACATCCCATGCTACCTTTCTCAATTGCTTCTGCTCGTTCCAGTCCACATCCGGTGTAGGAGCTTGGTGAACCTCGCGAAACGCCGTATCCGTTTTTCGTCTCACTCCCAGCCAATGAAAGTCGCCATTTTGAAAAAGGTAGAGTTGAACGTTGAGAAATCCTTTAATGTGTTGAATGACTTCAGTGATTACGGGTTCCTGGCAATGGAAATTGGTTTTAAGTTCACGAAAAGCGTTCTGAGCTTCATCTTTGTTTCGAGCGAGAAACACGCCTCTACCCCCTACCCCTTGGGTAGTTTTGATCATGCATGGAAGAGTGTAGTTGTCACGTGACATGTACCGAGGGCACGGTGCCCCCATCTCGGGGATTCTGGTCTTGGAACTGAGCTCGTAGTGGATGTCGGGATCGACGGCATGTTTATCGGCGGAAAAACTTTGAAAAGGAAAGTTCACAATCATAGGACGAGTTTTAGTGTCCTCTTTGTCAAAGATTCTGATATCAGGTTTAGGGAGGAAAGGAAGCCATTCAGACCAATGCTGAAACCAAAAAAAAAAAAAAAAAACATGAAGTCGATAAGGAATAACTAAATAAATAAGACAACAACAGTATTTTAGGGTGAATTTCAGGCATGCAAGGTTTTGGTTTTCCTATGGTTTGAGATTTGTTGAGTAGCATAATAAGTAAGTAATTGGTTTGGTTTTGGTTTCACGACACTCTATCAATACTGCTCTATCATTGATTACATTAAATTAAGCCTGGTTTCCACTAGCGACTCAAGCGCAAGCGCAAACACAATAATTCTTATTTCACCGTGAAAACGGCCTTGACGCAGGCATAAGCACAAGCGCAAACACAAGCACAAGGATCAGAAAAAATTCCTTTTTCTTGTTCTTACGCTTATGCTTGCGTTTACGCTGCAACAAGTGAAAACGAAATACCGCCTAGGCATAACACAAGTAGAAGGATATTTACCACAAGTGGTTATGTTTGGCCAATGAAAACACTGGATCAGAATTATCTCGCGCCTAAAAAGTTTTTAAAATGGCGGAAGGTTCGGATGATTTTGCTGGTGCTTGTGTTTGCGTCGAATTTCGTTTTTACTTGATTGCTTACGTTTGTGCTTGCGCTTCAGCTTGCGTCGCTCGTGAAAACCAGGCTTTAGAGATAGATCAAGCTCTCTCGGGCGATTTTGTCACGCCTGTTCATGCTTTTATTTAGCCAGCGGTTCTGTCCCACCGATTCATTTCTTTCATTTTGCTCTTTGGTCAATTAGACGATTCTGTCTCGCCACGTTACGTTATTTTACACGAGTAAGCTATTCGTTTCTTTCAAAGGACAGAAACATCTGTTTAATTGCTCCAAGTACGAACCCTTTCAATTTGCAAAGGGGCCCAAGAATGCCGAAAAACGAGTGTTGCTGGCTAAAACAACGATGCTTGCCTACGTGTAGCCGTACCCACTCTCTCCTCGGAGGAGGGGGGGGGGGGAGTGGGTACGGCTACACGTAGGCTACAACGATGCAAAGGACCGCAAACCAAAACGCCGTTGGTACACGCAAGATCCGTAAAAGATCTGATTGGCCAAAAATAGAAACATAACATTGAAGTAAGGCTGGTTACTAATAGAGCCCAAAAAGAAAGCCAAAAATTGTAACCGTGGACAGCTGTTTCGAGCTGGTTAAGTCTCGTCAGCACTGTGTAGCATCAGAACACAGCACAACTGGATTGAGGACCAATTGTCTACTGGCGCATGGTAATGACCTAGACTCTATGTCACTGTCCCGTTAAACTCTCTACGTAGTAATCAGCCCTGCTTCAATGTTATGTTTGTGGCTAATAGCTGTGTTGGGATACTAAGGCATTACCTAGTTACCTGTTACTGGCCCATGGCCTTTTTAGTCACAAGAGGGAGGAGGAAGTGTACGTGTACAGCGCGTTCTTCAAAAACCCTTACCCCTAAGGAAAATCTTTGTTAACAATGAGTGAGAGCTGAGTGAGACCTGGTAGACATTTCTTGACTTGTTATATAAAGTAACAATGTATGAAACCAGGAGCCCATTACCCAGAGCCTCCATCTCCTATACTAACCCTGTGAGGCAACCCTTTCCCGTATCTTTCTATTTTTACAAAGAGCATTGTAGGAGTTCACACGACCCCTTTTCAATAACCAATGATACCTGAGCTAAGACCATTCCTTGTTACAACATAGACTGAGATCTCCTTCTTACGCTCTATTTTGCATTTTCTATCTGCATAAACGAGATATTTCGTGGGAAACCAAGAGACCCTTACGCTAATTACAGTTCTAGAAATAGAATGATACGGGAATCGAAAGGGTTGACTCTACGTTATAGTACATATGGAGGCTCCGGGTGATGAGCTCCTGATGAAACCAGCTGAGTTAAACAATTCGGGTACTTTCAGCCAGCGCTCCGGTCGTGTAGTGTGTAAGTGAATGTATCCTGAATCAAATTTCCCAGGTTCGACTCCCGGTGTCCGTACAATAAATTTCTGTCATATAGATAGATGGCCAAGTGTCGAGTAACCTTCGTGTAAGACTCGTAAATGTGAAAATTAGTTCCACTTATTGAAACTGGCCAGGGTTAGAACCCAAACCTCCTCACATCTGTGCCCATCATGCAACGCGCCCTGGTTCACAAGCTAAGTCGCTTCCTTTTCCCCAACTGCTACTTTTGTTTTATAATCTAGTGTTTTTCTTACTTCTCTTATACGGGGATTCACAGCACGTGTCAGTAGGATAGGAAGCTCATTGCCTGCCACAGGACAAGCTCTCATCGCCTTTAAGTATCTGTGGTCAGCGGTGATGTTCGAAGAGTAATCATGAATGATGTATTTCTTGTCGTTCACGAAACTTGCTTTCTGGTTGAAAGTCGAGGGCCGCTCAGGCAGAATGTACGCCTGAGGGACATCTTTGGCTAAAAGGCTGCTTAGTGTAACTAAGTTGTTATTGTTGATGGCTGTCATGTTCTTTGCATGTCAAGGTTGTAATTGGCATAAATTGCCGACATTACAATCTGGCGTTACGTCCATAGTCCCAAGTCACTCGGGCCTGCGCACCACGACTTCCATTCAAGCACTTGCTGTAAGAAAGTTAAGTTCCAGCATGAGCTATGGTTAGGCCTATCTCGACTGAGTGGTCTATAGTTAAGCAACAGAGTACCTTTTCCGTGTTTACATAGACTTTGTAAACACTACGGGTTCGGAGAATTTGAGACAATTATGCAAACCCGAAACGTAGTCGAGTGTTTGTATAGATTTCGAGAACTGACCCAACACCCCGCGAGTTTAGATGAGGCTATATAAACACGAAAAAAGTGCTTTATTGCTTTTATAAAATGTTTCTCAACGATACGCACGAATCTAAAACGTCACAACCGTGTTTACACACTCTGATCTAAACACACCTATCAACCAATGAGAGCACGCGTAGTATCTCCTTACCTCCGTGTAAATTCTGTATACGAGTCAAGTGGCCCAGCAGGCCAGCGCTTATCCCCGGTTTCCGTAGCATGAAGCAACTAGAAGTATTTCTATTCCGGACCGCTTGCATTATCCGGAGACGAGCACAGTAACCATGAGGCCACCACGCCTTCACAGCCCACTCGTGTTTTTACAAGCACGCTTTAGAAACTGCGTCGTTATAAATTTTAATCTCGACCAGTTAGCCAGAATAAATAAGCGCGCGGTAACAGCGCAGATGTTACAGGCGGGAAGCCAGAAAGTGTCCTGCCTTGGCGCCTCTAAAATCTCGAGCGAGCTTGACCAGGCTTGGTTGATTAATACCTCTTCCAAAAACCCGTCTTAAAGAATATTGTTGCCGCAGGTCTTAGACATTCTCTACATCCTTCGGATTGAAATTAAGATTAAAAATAGAGGAAAATACAAATACATATTTTTAGTAAACTCATTGAATAATGTACATTCATTGATCACCCAATGGATAACGGACTCTTCATACCGCGTGCCAGGTACCTCATGTCACAAGCCGAAGGGGTAAATATTCCACCTGCAGCAAATGTTAAACAGTTTCTGATTTAATGCCAATTTTCGGAATGAACACGCTGAAGTTCAGTACTATTTGTTAAAAAAAAAAATGTATGTATTTTCCCGGTATTGTTATGTCTGGGATTGAATCAAGTCCGCGAAAAATAAAGCAACTAGAATGCGCTAAATATTGCCAAAGAGTTTCTCTACAGAATACAAGTCCCGATAACTGTCATTTGTAAAATTTTCGATGTTTATAAAGTATAACATGATGCCGACCAGGGCCCGGAATTGGCGTATGTCATTAATATTCTTAACTGATCACAATTTATTCAGTGTTATTCAAACGTACGGAACGTTTCCATGTGCGACTCACTGCGCGAACTTCTATTGAGGTGGCAAACAATAACGAACCGTTCTGTGGATGCATCAATACGAAGCTTTTAGATAACGAGATGCATAAATCAGTTGAAAGCCATTCGTAGAAAAACATAGCAACTGTATTTAAAAAGACGGAGTAATTTGACCGGACGTCTCAAGAGATTCCCCGCGTAAATCCGAAGCAGAAAATATTTTCTGCAAACTATAAGTGCAATAAAGCGCGTAAAAGGCAGTTTACATATCCTTGCTAGACTAAATATTGCAGGTAATTAATAATTCACAAGAGTTCGAAACCACTTCGAAATCTTATAGTTATGTTCATATGTACAATAAAATTAGGCGTCCGTCTGACGAAGACTTGTCAAAAGAATTGCTCAAAATATTGCAAAGGGAAAAAATATATAGCGACGATGCTGTTGATCTCTGCCTAAGTTATCACATTAATGCTTTGAATTCTCGGTAAAAGTAGGGCAATAGAGTTCCTTCAGCTGATTGCTTTCGCTGGCAATGAAAGGAAACAAATTCAAGCAATTGATATAATATCCGCCGCTGCAGGTGTAGACGCACTTGTCCCAAATAAACCACTAACGTGCCTAAGTAGTTATTTCGAAGAGTGCTTGTTTCGTCTCTTCGTAATTTACTTGTTCACGAGCTTATAGTCAGAGTTACAATAAATCGAATTATTCGCCCCGTTAGTTAAGCCAGCTCGCCACTTACCCATGTAATAGTATATCTTGCACCGCGGCAGAGATGGGGATCACTTTTCGGCATCGTTTGATACACTGAATTAACGTGTATTTTTAGTGCGTGGGAAAAACCGCTGAAATGCTGGTACCGTCAACACCACTCAGTGAGCTGAACCTGAGAAGCTAGTTTTGTTTGAAGCAAGCTTACAATATTTCACGTTAGTTAGAGAAAATCTCAGTCCCTTAACTTCTGCTCTCGCTTGATAGACGATCTTTAAGATAAGACAAGAACTTAGAACATGTTTTTAAGTGTCATTACATTCTAGCCAGTATAGTGCGTTACCAGCACTGAGACACTAATAAAAGTAAAATAAAATTATCATAATTCAAAACCTTAAAATCTAAAACTTTGACGTCCGTGCAGATAAGCTATATGTCACAGACGACTCGTGCATTTAGTTTCTAGGTTTTATCGCGCGTCTGTTGGGATAGATTTGATAGTAATTTTTTTTTTTCATAATCTACTCCTCTGTAAATTTACGAGAACTCCAAATGTCGATAACTGTCACCCCTGGTATTTGGACCAAGTTTACGAATAACAACAACGTTTCGACGGCACAAGCAATTTTTGAAACACAACCAGCATGGTAGATCATAATCTTTTGGCGTACTGAACTGACTGTCCAGTGGAACCCAGCCTTAATACGACTGACCCCTTGCGAACTCTCTTTAACTTTTTGTATTCCCTGTTTGCGGAACTTTCAGGATTAATGAGCAATAACTCATCTTCAGTGAACTGAAATAAAACCACAAAATTCATCCAGACAAGTTATTTATCCATAATAAATTATAAAACGGCTTTGGACAGTCCCTTGGAGTGTAAAGTTAAGGTCCCAATGTTCGTCTCAAATTTCACCCCAAAGCAAGCCAGAGGAGGAACGTTTTACAACTGGTGGTATGGTTTGCAACCTAGCGGCCTAATACTACATTAAGCCTAATCCTCATTCTATACCTTTTCCCTTTTTGTGGCTTCTCATAAGAAATTTTGCTGAAATCTACGTGTTCTTTTTAGTTAAAAAGTTGGCTTTCGCTTGCTAATTAAGCCTGTCAACTGGCACGAGGGGGAAATCCCGATCAGTCAAGCGCGTGTCACTGAATGAGGTCTGTTTAGAGAACATATATTCGACAGAAAAGCAGCTAGTAAACTGCATTACGACATTTCAAACTATGTATGAAGACTTATATATGGGAATCAGACAGTTTCTCGTGCGACAGATATAAATGCGAAATATATAGTACATCTTGGCTGAGTTTCAGTCTCAACAACCATTCCTTGATTGTCTTAATTCGATGTTGAAATCCTTACCTTTGCTCCTTTTTGAAGGATTAGCTCCAAAAACCAGAAATTATTCGAGATGGTGCCAAGATCACCCAAGGCTAAATAAGAGAAGAAAATATTAATGGACCAAACGAAAGAAATATTTGACCCGAGAATTATAAAAAAACAAAGGCTTTAGCATGTGTCATTTTTAACACGCTACTGCTACACTGACTTGATATGCAAATATCAAAGATGTCACCCGGAAATTCATGGCCTGGAAAATTAGTAAACGCTCATATATCCTTGACTGCTTGTTTCTTTTTCTATGCAAAAACTATTCAATTTATCTTCATCTGTCACTTACATAACGACTGACAAAGATCCATAGTTGAAACATGGCTAAATAGAGCCCTATTTATTAGTTAAGCGATAACAATATCATTCAAGTGCCTCCAATAAACAATACGCACTAATCGGGTAAAGTTACGGCAGCTAATGTTCAGTATTTTGAGGATTTACTGAACGATCGCGGAAGGGCTCTCATATGAAAAGGACTGGGGTGCTCGTCAGAAATTTTGAAAAGAACCTCTAACAGGTACAATGTACCAAAATCTTGTTTTGTGAGCGTGGCTTGAAATTTTTTCACCTTTAAGAGGTACCAATTGTAAAACAACACGTCTCATATTTTTTCAGCTCTGTCAGTACCCTAAAAGGTACCGCAAAAGCTTGCGATGCGCACCTTTTGAAGCTAACACCCTAACTGGCTAGTTACCAAAACCTAAAACGTACGGCGAGCATCCCCGTGACCGCGTACATTTTATATGGGATTCCACACCCACCCCCCTCCCGGGGGGGGGGGGGGATTTAAGTAACGTTTCAGCTAAGACGAAAAGAGAAATCGGCGCCGGAATGCGAAGAATGCCAGCAAGCAACCACAGCTTCAACTCAAATGCAGCAATATTGGGTTGGCTAGAATGGTTCTACGATTCAGTCTACGACAAAAGGCCATAGTTCAGTGTTGGCAAAACAGTTCGATGTCAAATTAAGTAAACAAAATGGGTAACAAAAATCTGCATTTGATAGTACATTAATTAAAAGAAAAGAACGGCTCCAAGAAGCCAAAGGAAAAAACGTAATCAAGATCTTTTACAGCTTATACTGTAATTATCAATATTGCGCTTGGTTGTCAGTCTTTCTAGGAGTAAACGCCTTGAAATTCCGTACATGTTGGAAATATTGTTTACAAAACACTCTCTTTAATTAATGCAAATTCTGTGAGCTTGGTGGTAGAACAACAGAAGTGTCTCCTATAGTGATGATATATAGTCTGTATTCTCACCACATAGTTGCTTGAAAATATATCAAGCTGTGAGGAGAAACTAGAAGTTGATCACTTCTAAAAAAAATTGTTTATGAACTCCACATCTCAATGAAATGATTAAACGTTTAATGAGAAATTGCGAGCGAAACCAAACTTCTAAATTTCAGTCAAATAGTGATCTACACATTTTATTTCATCTCTTTGCAACTCTACAAGGTAAGACAAACAAGATAGAGCCACCCAACGGATCATTTCGGTAGTTATATATTCGTGTAGTGGCCAACTACTCTTGACAAATAACTTGTTTTCATTCAAGAACTTAACACACACACATTTAATTCACAAAACTGAAACATCTCGGCGACAACGTCTGAGGGTCTGAATGATTCGCTGAAACAAAAAGAATTTGTTCGCTATAAACTGTGTACAACTGAAAAGCCAGCAAAGAAAACTGAGCTACTGCTTTGCTTATAAGTTATCATGGCCAGCTCCAATAATGGCGGTAAACCGTATACGCTCACATGGCGAGAATTACGTCGAATTGCGCCTGCGTAATCTATAGGCTACTTTGATAGCTTCAGTATGTATCGAACACGAAATGAAGCCTACAATTTAAAGACCCTTTATCCCCTCCACTTTTATGTGGGTAAAGTGAAGTGTCACCACGAACTTTCGTCGGTATGAAAACTATAGCGCCTATTGTTTTCAGATGGATAAATATGTCGTTTGGGTACCGAAAAATACCGACAAAAATCCAACAACGATTTTCCGAAAGACAACAGCTGCTAACTTATAAAGGTTTTTCGGGAAGAGGACCAAGATAAATTCGAGACGACTCAATCTACCCCAGAAAGACTGAACAATTAATATTAGAATTTTATAGCGCGGCCTACAATTAACATCAAGTTACAGAGCTTTAAAAGCACTCAAGACACTGAAGTAGCCTGAAACAGCGTTTTAAAGCATTTGAGAGAAAAGTGTCGTAGGGTGCCTCTGACAAGAGAGAGGGAAGGAAGGGTGGGGGTTTCAGCTCCACCAGGCAAACCACGAGGTATTGGCTTCAAACGCGTTTTGATAAAGGACTCCAGTTATTATATTCTGGCATAAATTCAAGAGAGATATTACCACAATGGTTAACTTTAATTCTAAGTACGGCACCTTTTATACAACTTTTCTTCAAGGACTCTGTGGGTAACGCTCTATATATATACAAATGAATCTTACCTATGTTAGTAAATTTGACTATCAAAAGTACATGTATTCATCCTTCACTTGGTGATCAATCTCTGTATTCTCATGTTTATATACTGATATCTCAAGGAGAAAATAAACGCTGATCAAGTAAATCAAATGGGAGAGAAAAATTGACCAGAAAACCTGAGAGATACTACAAGTTGTCTCCATAGTTAAATCCCTTAGCCATTTCGCATTCTGCGCTGGCCGCCACTCTTCCTCAGAGCTATCGATCACTGTATTTAACCTAGAGACTAGATCATAGTCTCATGATGCAACCTATGAGAAAATTGGTAACATATAATTGCTGTTTTTAAGCATCGTACGGCAACAGAGCACTTTTTCCATCTTTAAATAGCCTCCTCTAAACACAAGGGGGGGGGGGGGGGGAGTTCGGAGAATTCGAGACAGTCATCGTCGAGGGTTTGCGTAATTGTTGAGAATTCTGACAATCCCCCTCGTGTTTAGATGAGGCTATGTAAACACTTAACTGCTTTATTGCTTTGTTGCTTTTACAAAATATTTCTCAAAAATACACGCGAATCTAAAACGTCACAGCAGTGTTTATATACTCTCATCTAAACACACCTATCGACCAATGAGAGCGCGCGTAGTATCTCAGTTATTTTATTTAAAAAAACGCTTATTAACGATTGCTAGGCTATCGGCTCACAAGATATTTACCAACTCAAGCTACTGTCCTACAATTGTTTCTTATTTTCCTGCTGCCAACTCTGGCAAAGGACTTCATGCGGACTTTCCCACCAGGTGTTGCTAAAGTTGCCTTCAAAATGGCGGACTTTGAAGTCGACGTAAAACTAAGTTCCAGTGCTAGTGGACGTACAGGTATGTTTTCGAAGATGGCTTTGCGGAAGTCTTGTTTGCCAAAGATGTACATGCACGGGTTCAGTAATGATGCAAGATACCTCAAATAAAGGATGACATAAATTAAAGTTATCGGCAGCTTATTAAGATCGAACCTCCGAAGTCCAGCGTATGGCAGCCAGCAAATGATGTACACCAGCATCATGGCGGCAAAGATGCCTACAGCTTTCCATTCATGCCGACCTCTGATTCTTCCCGAATGTGGCACAGAGATGTTCTGCAGTCGAATATTGCGACTCTGTCGAGCGATTGCAAAGGTGATCCTCACGTAGGTGTAAAACATGAATGCAACAGGGAGGAAGAAAAACAAGGTCAGAAAGATGATATCGTAAATAAACTCTTTCTTCATGAAGTCGGCTGAGAAGTCAGGATCGTGCGGGTCTTGGGAGACTGGAACGAGCCAGGTCAACTGCACCAATGATGCAACCGCTGACAGTAACCAAATAAGCACAATGACCAGAATGCACCTGGATTTTG
This sequence comes from Orbicella faveolata, assembly GCF_042242905.1. NCBI lineage: Eukaryota > Metazoa > Cnidaria > Anthozoa > Scleractinia > Merulinidae > Orbicella > Orbicella faveolata. The sequence goes on along the minus strand of NW_028301569.1, from coordinate 9,167,445 downwards.
TCACAAGTGATGAATAGTGGAGAGGATGAATGATGGCTAGGTATCTGAAATAAAGAGTTATAGAGTTAGGGTGAAAAGTACGTGTGCATGGTCGTTAACTGCAGTGTAGCAACAAGGAAAAATCTCTCAGTCATAGAAACGTTTCCTTCACTGGTTTCTATACATTTTTTATGCTTGATCAAAACGCAAATTCAGGCTATGGGGTGATTGCATAGGCTGCACGTTTTATCTCAAAACATTGTTCACATCGGTTGTTTTGTCATTTTCCCCTTACCTTTACAATTTTGGAATTTCACATATCGGTGTAGAAGAAGTATACAAATTCGTATTTTTGCAGTATGATAGCGAGGATACGTTAGATTTTCCACTCATATGACGATTTTTCTGTAGCATTTCCTTCATTGTTACATGGCTTTTAGCTGAAAAATTATTCTTAAATTCAGGTAGCGAAAAGAACCTTGTCTCCACAAGTTTGAAGTAGAAGAAAACGCAAAAAAAACAGACGTCTGCCATGTTATTTAGCTCTTATTAGCCGAGCTGGAGGTCTGTATGGGAGAATCTTGACCGAGGTGTTGAGTACAGACCGAACGCAGTGAGGTCTGTACACACGACCGAGGTCAAGATTCTCCCATACAGACCGACTTAGCTCGGTTAATAAGATGTTTATTATATGGCAAAGAAGAAAACTTTAATTTTTTTAATGTAACTGGTTTGCTGACATTTTGCTTGCGAACGGCGATGAGCTTAACTCAAACCTGCCGAAATTTGCTCGTTCTCTTTACATTTTTTTGTCATCAGGCTTTTTGGCACTTCCATAAATGATTGAGAAGAAAATACAAGAAAATGGTGAACATTTCTGTATTTTAGTTTGCTACTTTGTCAACGCAAAATGACTGACCGGTCTAGATGTCGGTCTAGATGGGTAAATCTAGACCGCGGTCAATATCGATTTCAGCCAATCAAATTCGTGAATTCGGTAGTTCCCAATCCTTGTGGGACACAGCCATATAATAAATTTGATTAATATTCAGCGCGCACAGCAACTCTTTGATTCTACTCATACCAAACCGTCCAAGTATATATTTGTATTACAACCTGAGACCTACCTATCGGTAGTAACGGCCATCAGATGGCACACGATCGATACGGAGATGAAGCGTGACATCTCTTCTTCCGCGACACAAACCGCTGACTGCCGGATAATATTACACGTGATAAACATCGGCACGGCAACCAGGCCTGTAAGTAGGTCGGACGTGGCCAGGCTACACAGCAGCAAATTGGTGATCGATCGCAGATATTTTTTCTTTGCCATCAACAGTAAAACCAAACCATTGACAGTCAGAATTAAAAGAGCCTGGACAATTGCAGGAATATCTGCTGCAGGGTCAAAATACTGGTGCATTTCACCGTTCAATCCGTCATCTGCAATATAAATATATAATATTTGATATATTCCCGTTTTCGTTGTTGTTGTTGTTGTTGTTGTTGTTGTTGTTGTTGTTGTTGTTGTTGTTAGAAAATGCTATTTCTTAACAAATAGATTCCGGCTCGAGATTTCTGTCGCCTGATAGTTGACGAAGGCGCAGCTTGAGTCCACTATCTCCATAGAAATCAAGAGCAAATAATCTCATTGTTTTAGTATAAATCTACTTGTCGTTCAAAACTTCTTCTAAATCCTCCTCACAGACACGTCGAAAACACACAGAAGCGGCCGTCTTTTTGTTAACAAACGCACTCGGCTAGGCTACTCACTATCTACAACAGAATAGATAGTGAGTAGCGTACATCAGCCAACCAGAGAACGGCATTTGTGATAGAACGCCTGTAGATTTATACTGAAACTCGATAAAAACACAGAACTAACGACTTGACGATGGCGCGAGCAACAAGAGTTTACGTTTTAAAATCGAAATAAATAAGTGATTTTCCCTTATTTTAATTTCTCGCAGGGTACATGTTTTCTAAGAAGAAATAAAAAATATTTTCTCCGTGTTTCTATCGCGAGTTATAGAACATGCTGTGAAACACTCGTGCAAGTTTGGGAAATCCCCTTTTCACCCAAAGTTCCCGTCGCCTTTCCATAACTCGATGGAAACACGGAAAATGGTTTCTTTTAAGTAAACTGCCAGTTTCAAAACGCTCTGACTGAATTCAATCTGTCATAAAAAAGTTACAAAGGTTGTCATATATGCAGTCTTTAAAATAACAGAGAGGTTGTCAGTCGGCAGGTGAAACCCAAAAAACCGTGGCAATAAAATATTTTCATCTCTTTATATTTATTGTCCAACTGAACAGTGCAAAATAAACTCAGCACAATTCACTTGCCAAAGTCATGCTTGTTTATTCGAGCCTGTTCTCTCAGAGTAGAAAGTCCCGTTGAATTCATTAGGTCATGCTAACCTAAGGAAAACCGTCCCTGATCTTTTCACACCGACACGCTATACATTCTTTTTTATATATATCTTCACACTGAACACCAGCCACACATAAACGATCTCCATGAACTAATATATTCTATCACAAATGAAGACAAACCAGATAATTTCGTAGCACAAAATTGGCAAAGACTGAAGATTCTTATTTTTCTGCCGATTTTGCTGAGGCTGAATATATTCTCGTGAATATTCTTAGATCATAGCGTATAACATTTCTGTTTTCGAATGTAGTTGGTGTTTGAATGGTGTTAAAGTAATTTTGGAGCCAACCTGCAGGTATTAGAACCTGACATGACCGACACAACGTCTTGCAGAAATGATATTAGCATGGAACATATGGCTAGTGCTATTTTTCTTGCTTTTTGACTAGTTTTGCCGTTTCAGAGAAACAAAGGATTTTATACGGTTTAGTTAAAAAGATATAGTTGTATTGTATTTACAAATTTTCAACATACAAAATTATATTATTTTCAAAATTTCAGCCTCGAGTTTATTCTTAAAATATTTCTAAAAAGTTTGCAAATATCATCCTCGATATTCTTATAAAAAAAATAAACAGTTTAGCTAGATCGCACTGGAGCAGGAAAGGCGATAAAGAAGACTACTGACCTAGATACGGCTCGAGAAAAGGCCAATGAAACATTTTCATCTTTGACTGAACGTTTTTATATATCTAGACCATAAAATCCATAAATTGACTTCAGCATCGAACACTGAATGTCAGTTGAACATGTACATAAACAGGTGCGCTCAAAATCCCACCCCAAGATATCCTCTATATAATACTGAACTATCTCGTTTTTGCGGGCATTACGCCAACATGGAAATTCTAGCTTTTGGGCTTGGAAAAAAGCTGAGTAATCATATACATTTCTGTTAATGCGGCCAGATTTTGGCACCAATGACCCGTACTTGCATTGCTCGTTAATTATATCAGGCTGGGACTTCCATTTCAAACTTAAATTTTATGCTTAATCTCTTTTCTTTCAAGGTTTTTTTGTACCTTTACAGACAGAGAGTACAGACTACATTGACTGTGTAAACGTACCCATTTAAAATAATGATGTCGTGGGAATATATGAATTTCTGCCAGGCTGAGTTTTCTTTTTCTCAGAGCTGTCTTGGTCGCAACGTTATTGATGTTAAACATGATTCTTACCTTCTCCTGTGTCGTTTGGAGATGGAAATCCAGTTGAATTGTTGTCCAAAAAAGAGCTGTTTCGTAACGAAGAGTTTTTAGCCATTGTTGTCAACTCTGAAGATCCGTCTGCAAAGTCTAAAACAGACAATAAATAGAGTTAACAAATATGACGAGACCGAAAAAAAAAAGAGAGAGGAATTGAACCTCAATTTACATATAACTGTCTTCGAAGATAAAAATATAAAGCGCTTTTGAAAATGTGACAAGTGTTCCCATTTAAACACCAACCTTGATCACAAAATTCGATTCGAAGCGTCAATACTTGGGCGAAGTCGGGTCTTACAAAAGAAAGCAAATACCACCTGCTGGTTTCTTTGAATAACACCAAAAAAGTAAAGTTGACTTAAATGAGAACTGACTGTGCATAATTTATGGATAATTAATGCACTTGGTACAATGAAGAATCGAACAGACAGGCATTTCGTCTTACTAAGAGCACGGTCTTTCTCTGACGGATTGAAGTACGAAGGGAATCAATTATTTCAATGGCACCACCAAATGTACCATTTACAAGTTGAAAAGTTGTTTTTTGTTTTAATAGATTGAGACACGCACCAATTTATCTGGCGTGAAAATATAGCGATTAGAAATAAAATCAAACAGAACTGAAAATAACCAGAACGTGACGCGGACAAAACAGTGTCTGTTTTTCTTGTGTTGCTTATCATGTATTACAGATAGGGCTCTTCATGAGTAAAAAAGCTATTATAATATATTATAACGCTATCCATTAAGCGGTAAAATATCCCATGCACGTTTTGACCTATAGTTAGCGATACATTTATCGAGATGAGAAGTCAGAATTATTAAACGACAGAAAAACACTTAGAACGTGAGATATGGGGGAAGAAATGGAAAATGGCACGCATCAATCTCTCAAAGACCGAGCAGCCGGCAAGCACCCAAAAATAATAATATTATTTTATTTCAGTTTTGTGCAAACCTGAAATTTAAGCGATGTGTACATATACCCTTAAATTTTTCAAAACATTCTCACAATAAACCCAATGTGGAGGACCCATTTCATCCACAAAACTTTTTTGGGGGCAAATTACACCTGCAATTTAAAATAGTTGCAAGAAATAACGCATTAGCTTATATCACGGCTGTTAAATTTTAAAGCTGGCATATGATACCCACAGTTCTATAGAATTGAGTGGCCTTCACTGAATTTAAATAGCGATGCAGGCTTTTTTCATAGAATTTTCAATTTTTTCTGGTCTGAATTCTTGGCAAGTAAGAAGAAGCCGGATATATATTGATAATGTATACGATAAAATGCCTATTGAAAGAGCTTATATGGATTCATTCTGTACTGAAATGCCAATCGACTGATATGATCTCTGAGAGAACAATCACTTGAACTGCGTGATCAAAGTAGCAGGATTGTATCTGTTTTATGTCTCATAACCTCGACAAAAAATATTTTCACGTCATCGATCGCTAGCCCTACCTGGTGCATAAGCGATCGATATTTTCACTTCGGTAGCTCAACATTTACAACCCTGTTTGTTGTTTGTCCATTCGAGGGCTAATACGTGATAACAGGTGCCTCTCGAAATACTACACTTAAAGGAGCTACGACACGGTTTGCGCATCTTGAAAAGTTTAGCCTAAATTTTTCAAGTTCGTCGTTTGTAATCCGTGTTAATCTTCTCCATCCTTAACCATCCTTGTTCCTTTATGGTTTGTTATTATCTCAGATGTTTTTCCATCTTAGTAAACTACTATCAGGTTTCCTTCAATTTAAAGGTAATTCTGTGCAGGACCAATGACTCAAAATACCGTGACTTTAAACTTACTGCATATGTTCTGTTTTCAATCCTAACCTTAACTGATTTTTTAGTAGGGACCCCAATGTCTTGTCTGGTTATCGAACGTTGGCAGTTTCCTAATGTTCACTTCATCTTGCCAATTGGCACCAAATATATGACTGAGCTTGAATAAAACGATCCTGTAGAGCAAGGCAGGACCGTAGCTAGAAAGAAATTATGACTGAGGCAATTTCCATGTTTAAATTCTCTTCCTAGGTATTTAAATAGTTATTAACTATGGTATTAAGCAGTTTTTTTACTGTCCCCCTTTAAAAAACAGAAACTATACAGAAACGAAAAAACGACTGAAGCAAGTGTCTCGGTTTGCCTCATAGTGGCTACAATCCTGCAAGGTAGATCGAACGCTGGCTAGTATTTTGAGGAAGCAAGCACTGACAGTATTACAAGAATGTCAGTGCATTTACGTTCCTTGATTCTGTGTCAGGATGTTGGTTGAGAAATCTAAAAGTACATTCTGGAGAAATGTTGAATCTTTTAGCAATTATATGGTCTCTTTTAGTCGATATTTCTTTGCAAGCTCCTTTGCAAACCAGCTCACTGTTCTTTTGCTTATTCTAAGGTAAGCTTCTATTTCCAGCCCTACTTTTTTTTTCATCGCATACAGTGATGTTTCGTACGTTGTAGTTTCGTATTTCGCATCCTTTGTACTGCCTGTATGGCATGTAAGGCCTCGTCACAGCGACTGTCATTTTGTTCATTTATTAAGCAATAACCTCGCATTTTCCTTCGGAGGCCAAGTTTCAAAAGCTTCGAGGACTGAACTTTAGGGTCACTCAGCTAAAAATACTTACTTATGACTTACTTATTTGATTGTTCACATTTGGCATGACAAGGCAAAAAGTTATTAGTAGTTATTATTCTCTATTGCTGGAGATTAAAGGATTAATCAAGTACTGAAAAGTGCTGTAACCTCCGGGGTTATCAAGCGATGTTAAAATTTCAGCTTATGCGCGAGGTCGCACGTAGAAGATCAATTGAGTTCTCACGCGATGCTTTGACAGTCTGGCAATACGTCTTCCGTTTAAATAAACTTTGATTTAAAAGCCTCTGTCTCAACTTAGAAAATCTCCTTACTGAGACTCACACATTTTTTCTTGTAATAGTTGGGAGATTTTCTCAATCTCTTAAGTCGTGATTTTCTTGATTTTTATCGCGACCACTACCTTAGATCCCACCAACCTCTTTCATGATTTTATGTCTAATCTGAGGAGAAATCAGTCTTGGGCATTGCGGGATTAGAAGATTTTTTCAAATGTAATTTAACATTTGCGCAACAGTTTTGCGCAACACCTGCATGACTACCTGGCAAGCTTGAGCTTTGCTGCGTTTTAGATAAATAAAGCACGTAATTGTGTAGGATATTGTGAAATATTCTACACAAAACAACTGATTCTAAAAAAAAATCATTCCATGAACACGCGTTGAATATGGGTTGGCTATAACCGTTTCATATCCAACAAACGCGAGCTAGCGCCTAACTGTTTTATTGAAAACGTCCCCAAACTAGAGAAAATAAAATAAAATGTTCCAAAAAATTACATGCACGCTTACCATATTTTTAGAGCATGATAAAAATGGCTCATATACCAAGATGGCTAAGCCAATGAAAACTCTCGGGATACATTATCCAATGATAAAGCTTTTAATAAAAGTGAGTGATCCCCTGCGTGCCAAGTTACCACGTGTGCCAAGTATTACGGTGGGACAAGAGGTCCAAGAGAGTGGCCCTTATCATAAGTAGATTAAGGTATTACTTGTACGTGAGAACATTAAAATTTCGTTCTTATCAATAGGGTGTATCTGTGTGGGGTTAAACGCTTAATCCTATGCAGTGATAAGCATATAATTTGTTCTTAAAACATCAGTGTCTTGTCAAAATCACATGAAACAAGTAAGTGAAGAAAATCATTAGGTTGAGATTAACACTCTGTCCTGCAGTGCATGTTGATGTGACATCAAATTCCCAGCTCTGGCTTAGAAGAAATGTGGAGCAAAGAGTATGAAGAATTGATACGTGGAGGTAAGGACAGTACCAGCCAATAGCGAGTAATAACAAAGCAAAAAAAAAAAAAAGACCAGTATCATTTTGCAGTGAAGACATTTTTCTAACTTCAAGACTTTGGACCAAAATTTTTAATTCAATTCTGTTGTCTGTGAATTGTTTTCTAGGCGCTATGTGATAAAAGCCAGGTACAATTTACCAGTTTAAAATATCATTGTCAATCGTTGCTTTAAATAGATTTGGCCTTTTTTAATCTGCCCTCGTGCATACTTTCAGAACCCAGCCTGTCTAGGACCCAGTCTAGAACCTAAAGCTAGAATATTACGCAACCTATTCTTGTCAATAAAATCGCGCAGGCTTGCGATTACAGTTGCAACATCTGAACATGACACAAAAAACAAAATAACAACAAAAATAAACAACAAAAAAAATATATTCAATCTTCACATTCTTGTTGAATATAGTTGTTGATACTCCCACTACGAAGGATTTATCGACCGTTAAGAGCTCCCAGTCCCCCAACCCCCTTTCCCCTCCTCCCCATTCCCGTAAGGAACTTTCACATACAATAGCGTGATACTAATGTAATCAGGGGAATATTAAAAATAATATCGGTATATACTTTTGAAGAATAAACGTCACTGTTGTAAAGCTGATATCGATCTGTAAACATGTTTTTTTAACACGAAACTTGGGGTGGCTTGAACACAGATAAACGTGTTTACACGGCCTATGTTTATGACTTCCCTATTTGATTGTTCACATTTGTTATGACAAGGCAAAAACATATTATTCTCTCTTGCTGGAGATTAAAGGATTAATCAAGTGCTGCAAAGTGCTGTAACCCTCGGGGTTATCAAGCGATTGTAAATTTTCAGCTTATGCAGGGTCGCACGTAGAAGATCAGTTAAATTTAGTTCTCACGCGAGCGATGCTTTGGTAGTCTGGAAATATGTCTTCCGTTTAAATAACCTTTTTTAAAAGCCTGAATCTCGACTTAGGAAATCTCCTTACTAAGACTCTTACATTTCTTCTTGTAGTAGTTGGGAGAATTTCATCAAGCCTACATCAAGGTACAAATTCTCTCCTAGATCGTCATTATTTCAAAATCAATTTGATTTTTTATGGCGACCACTGCCTTAGATCCCGCCAACTTCTTTCATGATTTTGTGCCTAATCTGAGGGAATTCAGTCTTGAGCACGTAAACCTAGTAGCTCTTTTATGTAATTTAATATTTGCGCAGCAATTTTGAACTCTGTTTAAAACCATGCAAACACCAGGCTACCTGGCAAACTTAAGCTTTGCTCCGTTTTAGATAAATAAAGCACGTAACTGCGTAGGATGTTTTTAAATATTCTACACAGAGCAATCATTTCACGAGCGCGTGTTGGATATGAGTTGGCTACAACAATCTCATATCCAACAAGGGCGATTGGACTGATTGTTTTTTAAAAGATGCCTCCAAAATATAGAAACCTACTAAGAATAAAAATTAAAAACGCCCCAAAACTTATGCGTACGCATACCATGACAGCTAATTAAGCCAATGAAAACTCTTTAATTGCATTATCCAATGATCAGTTTTTAATAAAAGTGAATAATCCCCTGAGTGTTAAGTTACCACGTGTGCCAGGTATTAAGGTGGGAGAGAGAATGGTCCTTATCATAAGTAGATTAAGGTATTACTTGTACGTGAGAACATTAAAATTTCGTTCTTATCAATAGGGTGTATCTGTGTGGGGTTAAACGCTTAATCCTATACAGTGATAAGCATATCATTTGTTCTTAAAACATCAGTGTCTTGTCAAAATCACATGAAACAAGTAAGTGAAGAAAATCATCAGATTGAGATTAACACTCTGTCCTGCAGTGCATGTTGATGTGACATCAAATTCCCAGCTCTGGCTTAGAAGAAATGTGGAGCTTAGAGTATGGGGAATTGATACGTGGAGATAAGGACAGTACCAGTCAATAGCGAGGTTGTGGGTGGAATTAAGTGACAGGAGACTATCGGTCAAAATTTTAGAACGTAACTTTCATATTTTATGTAAAAGAGGAGGGCGTGGCGGTTGGGGAAAAAACGCTCCTCCCTTTTTCCTCCCCCTTTTAGCCCGGGTGCGTAGACTACCCTCAATACATAGGACATCTGAATTCCTATCTGAACGGAGTCTGAACAGAGAAACACACGTAATCAGGAAGTTCCCTCAGAAACGTCTGGAAATTTGACCCTGGGGGATTTTTGTCCCTGCCCGTGCTATCCTTTTCCCGAACCTTTGCAAGGTAGCCTCAGCAAGACAACAAACTCAAGAAAAAGACCAGTATCATTTTGCAGTGAAGACATTTTTAACCTCAAGACTTTGGACCTAAATTTTTTTTTATTCAATTCTGTTGTCGGTTATTTTTTGTCTATGTGATAAAAGCCTGGTACAATCTGCCAGTTTAAAATATCATGGTAGCTTGATCGACAACTCCACGTTTAGACGGAAATATGAAACATTGTCGTCAATCGTTGCTTTAAAGTATTTTCATCTGCCCTCATGCAGACCTTCAGAACCCAGCCTCGCCTGTCTAGAATCCAGTCTAGAACCAAAGCTGGAATATTACGCAACCTATTCTTGTTAATGAAATCGCGCAGGCTTGCGATTACAGTCACAACTTCTGAACATGACACAAAAAACAAAATAACAACAAAAATACATTCCATATTTATATCGTTGTTGAATATAGCTGTTGATACCCCCGCTTCGAGTCTTCAAGTGCCCCCCTTCCCGCCTCGGAACCCCCTTTCCCCTCATGCCCCATTCCCGTAAAGAACTTGCACACTGTACAAAAGCCTGATACTAATATAAACGGGGGTATCTATATCAGTATATACTTTTGAAGAATAAACGTTAATGTTAATAAAGCTGATCTGTAAACGTGTTTTTTAACACAAAACATGGCTTGGCTTGAACACAGATAAACGTGTTTATACGGCCTACAACGACAACAAATATCAGCTTTGTTTGAGTCGAGACCAAAATATAAACCTTCTTAAGCGTGTACCCATTGGTTAATCGAAGTCAATTTATTATCACGAAAAATTATGTTCACATATATTTAAGAAGAAACTCATTTTTAGTGCTTAAATTAATAATAGAATTTCGTGGCTATGTGACCAATAAGTGTAGATAGAAATAGTCCGCTACAAGTGAAGTCGACCGCTACAAAGTGTCAACAATAAACACAATAAATAAACCCGATATTTCGTGATCGAAGTTAATGTTTTTGCCTTGCACGATAGGTTTTAAACAGAGTAAATATAACTTTAGATGACTGACTATTAACGATGTTTTCCTTACCTTCGGTGAGTTTCGATGAATTTCCTACGTCAGAAAAAAAAAGCGTCGGGGTTGTGCCAGACGAGAAACGGAACTCCGTCGCTCGCAAAAAGTTGATGATCACTACTATTGGCCGCTGTTTTGGAGATATTCCGCTGTGGTAAAGTACCTGCAGCACACGAGGGGATTTGCGAATCAAGCCTTGCGCTTCCCTCAAGGACAAAGTAATTTTCGACGAGAAGTTACAGAAGCAGCTTCCGAGATACCGCCTTCAACTGCGCGTTTTCTGATATAAGCACCGCGGTCTGGAAGCGTGAGCTATTACCCGTTATCTTCTATGTCACAACAAGAATTGAATTTCACATTCAAGAGGCTGCTCCGTTCTGATAAACGTCCTAATTATCAGTAAGATATAAAGCTCATTATGCGGCCGAATTTAAAGACAGGGGCTTCACGTTATTGGTCCAAACTGAAAGATTTTGTCTTTGCGTTTGAAAAGCGGACAATGCGTCGTTTTAATCTGGTTCTCTTTGAATTGAATCGAACATTTAATTTGACATATTGCGCACTTCATAATGAGAGAAAGCTTGAAGTTTTCCGGCCTGTGGTATAATGAAGCAATCTAGTGATAATTACGGACCACAAATGTTACTGGCTTGGATTAGGGGATGTTTATACTGCAATTTGTACCATTATTTGGAGTTATTTTCGGCCAAGAACTCAGGAAATTATTGCCATGTTTTCATAATCGAGTTATCTGTAAGTACAATCTGCCTTGAGGTTTCATCGCAGCTTGTTATGAATTAGCCCTCTGTAGCAGTGTTGAGCAAAAACTACTTCGTCAAATTTAGATTTTCCCTGGCAGAATAGAATCCTGGGTCTTGATAGAGCAGTTATTTGAGGCACAAGCAAAGAACATGACTATATTGGCCAAATGGCAAGAAATAAAAATGAAAACAAAATTGGAACCCTTTGTGTTCTCCATTTGGCATCCCAAATTGCTATTTTTCATAACGGAACGGGCGAGCTGACCTCTAATATCCTAATAGCAGATAAAGGGATTATGATATCGGAATATTTGGCATTTCAGCTGTCGTCTGTGTGTGTCATCACGGCTAACCGACAAAACTCGGCCTGTTCCTCTACAGGCGCTAATTCCAAAAGAGTGTTTGATAATTGATGCAAAACAGCTTGCAAACTCATTTTTTTGTGGTCATTTCGAGTTCGGCACGCCGACGACACTGGCATTCTTTCAGGTCAGTAATGACTTTGTGTTTATTTGTTTTTTCCTTAATGTGTGCCCTAAAATTATCTGAACAAACAGTTCTTAGATTTGAGCCGTAAATAGCTCACATGGAAAATCCCAGGAATTTCTAGATTGAAGCCCTTTTCGTGCAGATTGAAGTGTCCTTCTTTGTGTTTGTAATTGCGTCAAGTAACTGGCATAAAGCGTTATTTAATTACCCTGATTTGAGCACAAAATTTTGTCAATTTAGACTACCCTGGTAGTAATCTCTTGTAGTTCCTTCTCGAAATTTATGGCTGTCTTGATCTACAAGCGCAAGCGAACTCTGGAAGTCCAACATGAGCTAACATAGCGTTGCAGTACGAGTTCAAATTACTGTTGCAATGCAAGTGGTTACATTACATGTAGTTGTTACGTAAAGGCGGCAGTCACATTTTCTACTGGAGGATAAAAAGTCTCACCCCTTGTTAAATAATAGTTTTACAAACACACCAATTAAATGCCTAATACAACCTGCTTAGAGAAAGAAATTTTACGAAAAAAATTAACGGTTAGAAGTCTTAGACACCAGTTTTAAACGCTTTCAAGATGTATTGAGATGCCGCTATCTCTAGAACATTTACACACAGGCCTTTAACTGCGTTTCGCCGGTCTTTAATGATTTTACATCTCGTGATTTTCGCGCAAAATGGAGTCAGCTTTCCCTCATTTTACCGCAGATTTGGCTGTGAACTTATAGAATCCGGTCTGTGGATGTGGCGAACATCACGGACTGACACAAACCATTTTAGTTTCAGTCATGTTGAAAAACGTTGCCGTGTTCTGTAATTAGCGTAAGAGGCGAATGCGCTCAGCGTTTCCCGGCCGTTTCCTTGATGAAACTTCGTTGCGGTTTTTAATCCTTCCTTCTCTAAATAATGTCCACCAATGAGAATGAATGAGTATAGAAAAGAAAAAAAAAATGCCGGTTTGAAGTGACCCTGCTTCGATGGACAAGCACTCCATCCAGGGAGAAAGACGGGGGAGAGGGAGGGTACAACAATCCGTAGTTACTTCATAACAGGACCGTAGCCAGAAAAAAAGACGTGACTGAGGCAATGTCCATGGTTAAATTCTCTTCCAAGGTATTTAGGATGTTTATGATCATAAACAGCAAAACGGCCTTGCATTAGACAGCCGGGAACTCCGATACAATTTCTAGCGGCAGTCTCAGTCACTTTGGCCGGGGTACAAAGAGGCTTCGAGAAGTCTCTCTTTAGCTCGAAAGCGGCGTGGGGAAGGACCCAAAACAAGTGAATTTGTGCAAACGTGACTGTGTATTTGTTCACGGCTTCGCATTTCAAGCTCAACCTCACGACCGCTCGCTTGTCCTGCGTTCTTCTTTGCATGCGTTCTTTCCCGTAGAGTTTCGCGCAAAAGAGAGACTGCTCGTTGTCTAGGGTACAAAGGGCCTTGCACCTTTTTCACAAAAGGAGTAGTACGCTTATAGTCGGAAAGGAAACTTTCGGTCTGAGAAAGCACTGTGTGCACTGTTTCACGTTTTTTGTTTTGGTAAAGGGGATCTACACGCAATCTGACAAACACTATCAAATTTAAGATCGTTTTATTGATGATATCGGGAATTCCAAATTTAATTTTCTCAACGTATCCGGGCGTGAATGCTATTTTATGGGAAACACATGTGGGCCATCTTCGTTAGATTGAGACCTTTTGCGACTAGAGCCCTCAAGGGAAGAGGAAAAACACCTTCTAAAAAACGCGCACACTGTGATTGGCTAAACGCTGTGCAGAAGCACAAAGTGATATGTTTTCCACAGGTGTATTTTTGGGTTATGTTCTATAGGTATGGAAAATCAAGCGTGTTTAGAATGGGAACATCTAAATTTGAATAGGGAGAACTCAAAACAGCTGTGAAATCATTTATCTCGGTTCGGCAGCGACTTCTAAAATTCTAAAAATGCAGATTTTTATTTCTTATAAAAAAGAACACTGCATTTTGTCGGTACAAAAATACGACATTCCCCGATCTTGGTCAGTAGCGTGTGTTACAGCCGCCGTCTCCAAAAGAAAAATCCGAGACCGACTGTTTCTCTTTCGAAGAGGGAGGTCGGTGACATAGACTATCTTTGCATCTTTGACGAAGGTCGCTACAACTCAGAATTATCTTTTTGACCACCAAAAGCACATTAGCACCAGATACAAAAATTAGCTATGTTGCTTAGAAAACGACTCCATGGATAAATAAAGAACCCTGAATCAGGTAGGTTCGATTACCAGCCGCTGTTCGGGAAAGACCGGACTCGAGAAAGCGGCGGAAATCGAGCCTATGAATCAGGGCACGGTATTTTGGGTTATTTTGGTCAAATACGAGATAACCTTGAAATTGAAGGAAACCTGAAAGTAGCAGTTCACTATGATAGAAAAATACCAAAGAGATAATAATAAACCATAAACGAACAAGGATGGTTAAGGATGGAGAAGATTGACACGGATTACAAACGACGAAATTGAAAATTTAGGCTAACTTTCCAAGATGCACAAACCGGCGGACGTAGCTCCTGTAACTCTTGGCTGTGGCCGTCCCGTCGCATTTAACGGAATCCACGAATTAAGTCCTTTTTTACGTACTTGTCTTTCACAAAGTGAATCCAAAAGCCGGAATATGCAAAATTACCAGTTCACGCTTTAGAAATTTATGGCTTTTTCAACATCTTAAGGGGAGTTTCCGTTTCATAAGTCTGTACTTAAAAATAGAACGTTTCCGCTTACTAATGTTTCCAGTTTCCGCACTGATATAATTCAAACTTTTCAACGTAAATATATTTATGTACATCCCCGGAAACCAATAAGTTATAAAATTTGTTTTGTTCTATTTTCGTGTCAGTCAGTGGAACAAGAGTGATTGTTTACTCCAAAACTCGAGCAGCCAACAAACAAATACAAAATAAAAATATAAAACTAAAAGAAAACATTTGACCTTACTAGCTTAACAAACAAACAAAACACTGAAAACACTGCACTTGAAATAGCAGATGGGGGAATTTTGCTAGCCTCGATTTAACAGCCACCAGACTCGGCAGAGCGTAGGAATTCGCGCGCGAGTGCTTTGTCTCAGAGGTAGCCCACATGTATTTCAGACATTCTGTTCGTTACGATGCAGCACAAAAGAACTGCGGAGAGGAAAAGAGGAGAGCTCAAGAGAGGCTTCGTACGAAGAGCGAACTTCTTCCCATGCCGCTCGTCCCCTATCTTTTCGTTCGTCTTTTCGCGTTGCGACCCAACTAACTGAACTCCTGGAAGAGGCGAGGTACGGAGGCGGAGCTTCTAACGAAATCGAAGCATCGAAGAAAATGTACCCTGCGAGTAGTTTGGTTCCTTCTACGCTGATAAAAGCTAGTGTTACGCCCAGGTGGGTCTCCTTTAGGGATTTAATTCAGATGTTTCGACGGGCATCCCCGACCTTTTCACATGAGAGTCCGGGCCTCGGGGTTGTGCACTCAAGTTAGTCACTATGCACGTTTACATTTGGTTAGACAGGCAGCAGACGGATATCCTCATGCCGATCTTTATTGGCATTTAAATACCACTTTCAAAAAAGTAGGGATAAAACACTTAAAGTAAATTTAAAACAAAGAACTTGTTGACTGCCAATCTGAAGTTCGCGAGGTACAAACAATTTTAAAAATGCATGGTCCGACTCGCGGATGTTAAAAACAAATTGCTTGGTGACAACTGCATTTCCTCTGAGAATGAGACTACAGTTTTCTCAATTCATCAGATGGCTTGATATCCAGGAAACTGAGAGCATTTTCTCACAACCCATTTCCTGATCACAATGAACTTGCATGAAAACGCAATGTTTGTCCATTTTAGATGAAAACTACTATCAAATAAAATTTCATATTTTATTGGACAGCATCCACCCTACGCCGGGGAAATTTGAAAACGCAGCTATATTTCTACGGTTTGGCCTACCGTCCACACTAATCCGTCACGAAAACGGAGCTTTTTGAAAACGCTCTTCAAACAGGAGAAATTTGAAAACGCCCGCTTTTGTTTTCGTTTGGACGGAAAACGTTTTGAAAATGGAGCTTCTCGACGACGATTTAGTCTTGGTAACGATAATCATGTGATTCCCTGACCGAGTTCTACTTAAACGCAAATCCAAAATGACCGGTGACTGTTGCGTTTTTAAATTCCTCCAGTGAAGTGTGCACGAGGCCTTAGATTTTCTTGATATCTTGGTTACCTCTTCACCTGTGAATTGGGTTAAACGATGCTCTAGTTTTATCACCTTTATGTGTTAATTGCATGGTCGTGACCTCGAATATTCATTTAGGAAATAGTAAAGCGTCACTGTGTCTTTTCCGTTCCACGCCCTAGCTGGGTTCAGCTGGAGAGCCGGCGCGAGTTATGATTTTACAACATTTTACAACTCTGTAATACTTTTTGAGTATAGTAATCGGTAACAGAAAATGGTATTATGGAAGTGCAAGTCTAACATTTAGGTTGAGAAAGAGACTATGATATAGATCCTAGTCTTTTGGTTTGAGCTATACCATATTTGAAACAATAATTAAAATAAAGCGGGTATCGTGTGGGACGAAATTTTTGCAGGAGTTTATTTTTGTGATTCGGTAATATCATTGTATTTTGCGGGAACTAGTTTTTTTGCGATTGTAGAGGACTTTTTCTTCAGTGCTGGGTGCCAATTTTTGCGTTTTTCGCGAGGTCGCGTTTTTAAAATTGAAACATAGATTGAAATGACAACATTTTCGCAATTTTTACATTAAACTGCATGCAATTGACAAAAGAAACAAAATTAGAGAAGTAACGAAAGAGACTTTTTAAATAAATGGCAGAAACAAGATTCTACTTGTGATGTTTGTATGTATACTTTCGCCAGTGGCAACTTTTATATATTTGGCGAATCGTGGAAAAAACCGCAAAAATCGCAAAAATTTAGCGCCACACTGTATTTCTGGTTAATTGGCCCCTACATTGGCAGATCCGGGCAGTTAAAAGGAGCGGGGTTGCTGTTGACGAAAACTTTTCGACCCCTGATCTAGCCTTACATATGTCTTTCAGCCAGGTGACTTTCGGCCCGGGGGGGGGGGGACTCGGACGGGGGTCCTCGTCGTACCTTTTAAGGGTTAAAAAGCAGCTTCGGAGCCTCGTAGGGTGTTCAGCCTCAAAGGGTCAACAGTGAAAGCTTTTCTAGTACCTTTTAAGGTGTTGAGCCGAAACAAATACTACAGGAGATATTTGTCAATCAACTGACCATTAAAGGAATCGATTTTATTTACCGTTTGGTTTATAATAAACTTAATATTAAACAGGATAGAGATTTACGACAAGGCTTTAACGAGTGGAAGGCATTCGAAGCAATCGACTTTATCGCTATCAAAAATTAAGTGTCAGTTGATGCGTTGTTTTTAAAATTTCAAGCCACGCCCACAAAACAGGATCTTGGTATCTCTTAGCAAATGCTTAGAGGTTCTTTTCAATATTTCCGGCGAGCACCCTTATTGGTTCTTTTTATATGGGTGTCCCCCCCGGCACTTTTTTTGGTACCCTCTCTAAATGCGTTGGTTACCAATGGACGATATGTTTAATCATTGGTTGATTGACTGACCGTCTAACATAGAAGAGCTACATGTTTTAAAATTCGTTTCACTTCTATGGTTAGAAACCGGATATGTAAAAGTAAAGAAAAAGGAGCGATGAAAGAATAACCATGGTAAATGAATGAATGAAGTGAAAGAAATGCAAATTAATGAACATACAGACGAAAGAATAGATAGATTAATAAATTAAATAAATAATAAATAAATATAAATAGTTAAATGATCTGAATGAATGATTGAATGATTGAATGAATGAATGAATGAATGAATGAATGATGAATAAATGAATGATGAATAAATGAATGATGAATGAATGAATGAATGAATGGATGGATGGATGGATGAATGAATGAATGAATGAATGATGAATAAATGAATGAATGAATGAATGAATGGATGGATGGATGGATGAATGAATGAATGATGAATAAATGAATGAATGAATGAATGATGAATAAATGAATGATGAATAAATGAATGATGAATGAATGATTGAATGAATGAATGAATGAATGAATGATGAATAAATGAATGAATGAATGAATGATGAATAAATGAATGATGAATAAATGAATGATGAATGAATGATTGAATGAATGAATGATGAATAAATGAATGAATGAATGAATGAATGGATGGATGGATGGATGGATGGATGGATGGATGAATGAATGAATGGTAACATCACTTGTATTTCTACCTCATAGCTTTCCACCATGTTTTCGAAACGTATCAAAAACAACATTAAATTGCTCTTTTGGAGAGGATTTTACCGTATTTTACGAGCGGTAAATAATTCCCCCAGGGCAGGAGCCCATCAGGGTAAATATTTGTATTTGTGATAATTAAAGCGAGCGGAGTTTTTGATAAACGTGTTTCGTTCTTGCGGTTAATTTACACCAAGGGAAACACTGCTTCCACAAGGTCTGTTTATGTTACCGCGAGGTTCTGTTTATATCAAGGTTTGTTCTTAAACCACGTACATGTACCATGAAAACCAACGGGCAATTCTGCTAAGCAATAGAAATCTAAAATGAAATTTCGTTTCTTAAAGCTACTTTAAATCATTACTTTAAACTCATACTTTTGCGTTTTAGGCCAAGTTTCACGAATTATGTTTTGATCTACGGCTTGAGTGAAGTCGATTGTTTGTTGTTCTAAGCCTTCTATGATAACGATTCTTGCACTGAATCAAAGCGTTTAATTAATAACGATGTTCGTTACTTGAATCGTGGCGTTCGTTATATCTCCAACGTGGTTATTTTGCGTGATTTGTCATGTTCGTTATACATTGCAAATTGCGTTTACTTATATCAGCGTTTCACGGCATGCTTATATATAAAGTTTGGTTTATATCACGTTCACCATTTACCTAAATGTACCACTTCCTTGTCTCCAAGTCATCTGGTAAATATCTCTTTCTATTCAAATCTCTCACGTTCTGCGGCACAAATTGTTTCCCAGTGAAACCACAAGAGTCAGACGTCCCAGGCCCCTCACCTACTGGTCTCTCGCGACTACATTCAGTGAAGCGTTCTTAGATTTGTAAGATGGCAAAAAAAATCAAAATCAGCTATTGCGCTTCTCAAGACAACGCTCAAGCTACAAAATTCTTTCAAAACTTGCAGTAATATGAAACTTAAAAAGTCTCTCTGTTAACGTCTTTCTAAGTTTTGTATTCTAAGCTTTTATATGGAAAAATCTTTGATACGCCTAGAAAGAGCACCTCAATGTTTGTGATTTGGCGAACTTTTTGGCGAAGATTTTTAAAATCCTTGTGACGCACGTGAACAAGCGCAACAAAATCGAACAACCACTGTTCAATTCTCTTATTGCACGATCGTTTGATGGTACAATTAAAGTTTTACCGATGTAACTAACGTTATCCAAATATTTTGTTTTGAAGAAACAGGAAACATTTTATATTTGCCGTGTGTGAATTAAAGGCTTGTACGTTCAAAGCGGCGGGCGTTTTTTTTTTTTTTTTTTTTTTCTTCAATAGCTCCGACACTGATATTTTTCTTTGAAACCCATAAGCAGGCAATGCAATATGTATAACTAAATAATAAATGATGCGGTGTGAAACAAGAAAAGATAACAAAAATAATCTGAAATTAATGTTGAGATACGCATCAATCGACAGTGTTGACACGGAACCGCTAAACAGACGTTTTGCAATGAAATATTTACCTTTTAACAAGCGTGTCTTTGTTCAGAATTGACTTCTGCTTGTTGAAATCACAACTACTTAGCTTTCACCTAACTTGTGACAAGGGATAAATCACAGACTGGGGGTTTTTGTCCGAGAAACTTCCTTAATCATAAAGATTTATAGTCGATAAGGTTTCACTTCATTTTCGAAAGGAGAAAACTTAGTTTTCGCGTCTGGAAATCATCTTATTTTCTATATGTGTTATTCTTATTAAAGAAAACATCTTCAGTCATGAAATGCCTTTTTTATATATGAATTATTTTTAGCAGTGAGATTAAAGTGATGAATGAAACATAGCAAACTCGAACGAGCACCTTTAAATTGCTTCTTTGAAGGGACCCTGATGTCGATCTAGAATCTGAGACCGTATGAAAGTTTTTCATTCTATACAACAAGCTTATAATTTGCCTGCCTACTTTTCTGATTAGATTTTTAATCTAGAAAAGATTTCGTGATGTGACAAAAGCAATCACTTTTAATTACTAAGCCAGGCCAAATTTGAGACAGATAGACAGGCAAGCAACTCTGGGTCGACGATCATTGGGAGTATAAATAGGCTTTAACCTCTGATACGTCCAGATGGGTATGTGGCTCGAGTAAGGAAGTCTCGAGTACCTATTTAACTCGGCTTTAAAGCAAAGCTCGTAATGAAAATTGAGTCAAGCCTTATCTTCACTAATCCGATTTTTTTGTCGGCTCATTTTTAGTCAAAGTGCAATCAGTTTTACTTACGGTTTCGCTTCGGTGTGGATTCACGGACAGTTGAAGTTGATACCAACGGGAAAAGGGAAGGCAAAAAGTAAAATTATAAGGTAAGTTTCTGGTGTTTTAGCCACACTTTTTCCTGTTAAGATGCTGTAGTTTTTCCGCCGTGAAAACTACTCGACTCTAGTTCACCAAAGGCAATCCCTTTGACAATGTATACTGGCAAAAGGATTATTTACAAAAAATATTTGGGAGATCAGGCTTATGTTGTATAGTGTATAGTGCATGCTCGAGAGCGAGAAGAATATAGGCAACGGTCGGTTGGATGATGAGTTAGAACTTCCTCGATATATGCAGTCTTGATATAGAACCTTACACTGCTGATTTTCAGATCGTCGACTTGGCTTTGCAGAGGATTTTATTCCACACCCTTTCAGTCTTGGTTTCTTTGTAGGAACAATGCGTATCACTTGCTGTGTGTATATACCAAATTATAAACTTTTTCCCCAATAAATGAGTAGTGAATGCCCGCCGTGATGTCACATGGAAACAGTTTTTCCGTCAGCGAGCCGGTGCTTGGAGGTATTTTTGTGAAAAAGATTCCAACTTATGTAAACATTGAGAAAAGCATGAGGAAAAAGTCCTTAAAAGGGCATAGTAATTCATTCATAGAGTTCAAAAGGAATTACCCTTTCTGCAGGTAAAATAAATTGCTTATAAATTATAAACAGCTTCTCACCACGACTCTAAGCCAATATGGGTTCCAACTTGTTCACAACTTAAGTCGTAATGGGTTTTTAGCCTAAACTAATGCCGAAAAGCTAATTTTGCCGGCCAATCTAAGTTTATCACAAATACGAAAACATAATATTGTCTACAGACATAGATTATTACTACCAGTTGATGCCAAACGAACCGGTTTTATTTTAAAAAAAAAGGGAAAAAAAGCGTTTCTAATCCTCGGTGTTCGCTGGGACGCACCACAGCTCTCCGGATGTGCTAAATTTTCTTCTATTGACGTAAAAAATCTATTCTTTATTAACAGAAACTCACTATGATCAAGAAAAAGTTGAACCGTCATTATAAAAAGCGACAGTTTCACCAACGCGATTGTTCGTCCTATCTATGGTTAATTAGACTTACGTCTGACCACTGAGCTATTGGGTTTAGAAATGGCCTCCTTGACAAAATTTCTTTATTATCGTGACTGAGTTGATCGGTTACAATCGATGTGGTTTAGTCATTGTCTTTGAAATAATTCTCTGAAACGCTTTGCAGCTTCCGAACAGTGAGAGGCAAGATTGCTTTGACTCAGTTTCAAAATACAAAAGTTGGATTCCTTACGCAAAGAAAACTAAATTAGTTCGCAGCTGCTATAAGACGCACAAAACTAATTTCTAAATTAATAAATAGATAAATTACCCGTTGCTAGACAAAGAACCGATTTGTTTGCCTTTGCGAAGGAAATTAATTTCAAAGCCATCTTTCGATGTTTTCTGTAAATACATGGCAATTTTTTGCGGTCACTAAAGATTTAAAAGAAAAATTGCGTATTAATTAGTCTGAGGTAAGGCTCTCGCTTCAAATTTGAATCTGGAATCTATAGCAATTCCGGAATAAGCTATTTAAACCATAGACAGGCATCGAGGACCTTTGATAACAATAATTCCGCTTGTCAAAGTTAAAATGCTTATCAGTCAGGAACCCATGAGCATAGAGTTGCTGTAATGGGCCAAATCTGAATGTTTCTTTGATATAATTGATACCCGAGCCTCTTGTCACAAATGGAAAAGCAAGAACAAACTGATTTAATTTAGTGCGTTGGATGCGCGAACAAAATTGCATTGCTGAGTGATTGCAAGGTTTATCTCATGGTTTAGTTTTCTCAGAGAATTTTAGCGAAAACGGTGAACAGATCCAGGTGAAACTACCTTCAAGAATTTGCATAAAGTAAGAACCCACTCTGCAGGATATCGGATCTATTTATACAAGGCAAGTCAAAATATATATCCGCACTGAAGTTAACACTCCCAGTCTGCGACAGCTTTCAACCCACGCGTACACCAAGAGTCTTGTCTGAACGAGTTTGAGTCTGAAAGTGCATTGATCGCAGTAGTCGGCTGGCGCTGGTGATAACTAGTCTTTTCACATGTAAGAACGACACTCAAGTGTTTACTGCCACAGGTAAGGAATATTAGGAACTCCAAACTCGACATCTGCGTAACACTACTGTGCCAAAAGAAAGCTAATGTAGGTATTTGTGGACACGCTTCTGACAAGATTGTTCCATGCAAGACAAAATACTGAAATTAAAAGAAAAGATAATCTTAAATGGCAGAAGCATTAAACCAAAGGTTCCACTATGAAGCTAAAAAAGATTCTTATTGTGAAAATAAAGCTTGGTTTGGTGTCACGAGCCATCGTGGACAATTTCAGTGAATTCTCAACAATATCTACCGGATAATTCACGCTGACGCACGACTGATTTGATTTTCTTATTAGAAGATTGCATCCGCTGAACAACATTCTGTGAGGATATCTGTAGCTGAGAATTA
The DNA here is from genome assembly GCF_042242905.1 of Orbicella faveolata. Lineage (NCBI taxonomy): Eukaryota > Metazoa > Cnidaria > Anthozoa > Scleractinia > Merulinidae > Orbicella > Orbicella faveolata. Next base: position 9,144,303 of record NW_028301569.1, on the reverse strand, counting down.
GCTTATTCTGCCATCACCGAACCAGGTAAGTTGTCCCTGTTTTCGACGAAACCTTTCTGTGGTAATGGACAAAATTTTAATAGCATTTGTATTCAAAGGTAAAAGCAAAAAAAAAAAAAAGAAAAGAAAGAACGAAAGAACGAAAGAGGAAGAGAGGAGGAAGACCGTTGTCTACGCGATATAGCTCAATATGTTTATTTATAATTTTCTTTTTGTTCTTGCGGCGTGTTTCTCTCTCTTCTCGCCACATTATATAAACTTATCAGCTTGCAATATAATTTTCTCCAGTGGAAATCAAACAACAGCCATATTTAGTCATAAAGAGAAAGCCGACGATTTGAATATACTGAACCACTAGTAACATGCCTCGAGTTCAATTTTAATCGTTGTAGACCTCTGAATACGTGCGATAACAATCGTATATACCTGAGAGTATTTAGCCTGTCTCTTTTCAGTGCTCGAGAGCTCTAAATTGCGGAACAAAATGCTCAAGTATTTAATTTTATGCAAAAGGAAATCCCATTTGTTTATTTGTTATTCGCTTTCTATTGCGAACATAGGCTTTTCGCTAAAAGGTTCTTGGCAGGACTTTTAGTAACTCATTACGGGGGATCGGGTCATTTGATGTCAGTGTGTCAGTGGCTTGCTACCGAACGAAGGCAAAAATAAATTAGGCGCGAAACAATTGGTTTCACTAACCCAATTGCAAAGGCTTTCATCGAAAAATCTGGAAATTCTAGCCAAGAATATCTATTATACTTTTGAAACGGAAGCTGAAGTGAAAATAAGACAAAAAGGTGGGTTTCTTTTTTGAATTTTATCCGTATTTTCCTGCTGCCTTCATAATGGTAATAAGTAGCCGCTAGTTAAAGATGACTGAAGGTAAAATGAAACAATTTGTTGAATTGCTTGAAGGAAAAACGGTTCTTTCGAAGCAACTTATGGGGAAATGAAACAGTTAGACAATTAGACACTGAGTCACGCACGTACAAATGTATATGATGTCCACCTAATGTATAAACAAGGCTTGCAGATACAAATCGAAAGGCAAAAAAGGTACAGAAATAATACCGCAAACCATCCAGAACATATCTAAATACTACCTTTTGCTCCTTGCATCAAAAACTGTCCAAATTTCAAATTTAGGCATATGACTTATGGACAAACATGGGTAGAGCGAGATGAGTGGCCTTTGAATTTTAATGCGCTCGACAGAACGAAAATTGAAACGATGGACTAAAGCCAGTAACGAGCCTTGAATGTAGAAGGTACAAGATTACACGTACATGTATATGTTTATAGTGTAATTTCAGAACCCCAAATGCTATAAAGGACGTTTTTAAGGATTCCGATTTTCCAAGAACTATATCGTCGACTGGATTTGCCTCCACGAGGAGATACCTACCTCTAGTTCCTTGGATTCTTTCAAATCCATACAAATCCTATCCGTCAACATCTTTTGAGTTATTTTTTCTTAGATTCATTTGGTGTGTTCAGTTTTTACAGTCAGTGTGTTGTCTTGAGATTTTCCCGATTCAATCTTGGTAGATGTAGATATGGTCTAAATGTATTGGTAAATATATGTAAAGCTATAGGGAACACCATGTTATTATCAAAGTGAGACTTCTCACAAACTTGGGCGTGAGTCTCTGATAGTTGAATGAATATACACAGGTACGGAAGGTAATCTGATGATCTATTGAAATTTTTTTTTTTCTCGCTGGTTCCCTCTGCTGCTCGGCAGTGTTGTTGTGAGATTTAAAACAGCGGTAACCTTCCTCGCTATAAACGGGGCCAATATATGAGATCATCAATATTAGAGCATCAATGATCTCAACGACAAAATACAGGAAGACAAATGCACAATGCAGATAACACTGACTTTTAAAAACGAAAGGAAAATCTTAGAAAAAACACAATTATTATTATTATTTTTTTTGCTACCTCTTTATATCACCATTTTCACTGACTATGTGTTGTAAATTTGAAAGAATGGTCCGTGGCTTAAAGCACTTATTAATTACGCTAGACATTGCCTTAGGCTACACCTGGAGAAGCAATTTTAACGTACGCTACTGAAGTGCTCTTCCAAAGTGTTGCGTAAAGACTTGATGAACGCAAAGCATGGAAAACAGAAAAAAAGAGGTGCTTCATTCGTAAATGGCTAGCCCTGTTTAGGCGGTGGGCGAAATGCGCCCGTGACGTTTTAACCGTTTATAGTTTTGTGATTTTTTTTTTTTTTTTTTTTCTTTTTTTTGGCAAAAGTTGCCCGTGAACTTATGTATGTGAAATTTATCTTGGGAAGGCACGACATTACACTCGAAACACGATGTGTCCATGGCAACCGTATTTTGCTGGCAGAAATGTTTTTCAGATTTGAAATTTCTTTTAGTTATACTATACATGTACAAAATTTAAATGAAAATTTAGATTTAGCTGATTGTTTATTATAATAATTGTTTTATTGAATCTAATTATTTGTGAGTCGTTCCGATGTTTTGCAAAAATTGAGAAATCCATGGCGACTGTTTGGTTATTATGACGTATTTCCCAGCACGTGGTTCATTGTAGAACTCGAAAACTACCCGATCTGAAAAGGGTTCAAAGGTAATAAATAGACCGTGGATGGATGTGAAGTAGCGTTTTGCAAAATGAACAATTACTACAGATCGACAAGTAATCGATAATAAATCAATACTCTTGCATGTGGATGGTATGGTAACAAGTTTTTCAGGATAGTAAATCGACTGCTAATAGATAGAGTTGACATTTAAATTTGTAGAACTGTATATGTTTAAAGCAAGTCCCATGTCTACCTAAACAACAACCATTAATGCGTTCTAGATCAGTTCGAGAGACCTTCTTACACAGGTTTTGCATAAAACTTCACGAGATAAATAATTAAAGAATTATTAAACCCCTTCATTTGATCCCTACAGATTTATATGAAATAAGTCGTTAAACAATCCAGAATGGGTAAACGTGGCCTTATAGCTTCTTAATCTATGAACCCTATTCATGAATGCCTGCCAATTTAAAAATCCTTTTGTATGCATTTAAATTAGCCCAACTAACCTCGTTTGAGAGGAAAATTCTTTTGAATTATCAGCTTAGTTGGGCTAATTTTAATACTTTAAAATAATTTTTAATTGGCATCCATTTATGAATAGGGTCTTTAGAACTTTTTCTCGCATCATACATGCAAAAAGAGTGTTTACATAAGAAAAGCGTTTAACTCCCACAGGATTGGTTTGGTACACCAAAATGGCCGCTGTTTCAATGTTTCAGAACGCCAATATGGCTGCCGTGACGTCATGTGAAAATGCTCTATAAATTTATCTGTTATCTTTTCAGGCGCACTTATTTTTTCCCACATCATGTGTCACGCAAAAGCTTCTTACTATCTTCTTTGATCCAGGCTGGTAATTCGATTACTTATTAATAAGACTACCGTTACTGTCACAGTGAGTTGTAGTGACACTAGAGATGTGAATATTGAATTGAAGTTGGTGCACGATGTAGTTAGGTTACTAAAATATCGTTTTTACTGGAACAGGTCTAAGAATACTACCAAAGGTCCACTGCTGCCTCAATGGAGAACCAAAATTTCTCCGATATCGAAATGATGGGAAATGAGACTGACGAGTTTGCAGGAGTGTTCGATGCTTCTTACCATGTGCCACCTCTCGTGTTCGCAGTCGTCATCATTGGATTAAACGGTTGGGTTCTTTACTTAGTGAAAACTCGCGCGAACCTCCAATCAAATATGAACCTTTTATTGTGTAGCCTGGCCTTATCGGACCTCCTGACGGGGTTAATAAGCATTCCACTACACGTGAGTTGTGATATCATCAGACAAACCTCGATCTGCGTTCCTTCTCAACTGGCCTTAAGATTCACGTCTGTGTCCACCGTCTCACATTTACTCGCCATCACAGTGGACCGGCATATCGGTATTAAACACTCTCTCCGTTACAATGCCTTGGTAACAAGGAAGAGAGTTTTGATAGCTACAGTATTTATCTGGAGTTCTTCCATATTTGCGTCACTGATACAGCTCGCCTGGATTGACTATGAGCGCGAAGATCTTGAGGAAGAAAACGATGACGTCATGAAGCACGAGATTCGCTATGACGTCGCATCCCTGGTGTTGTATGTTGTGATTCCTTTTATGGTCATGACGATCATTTACGTGGACATTTTCCTGGAAATATTACGTCAATATCGTCACATCAAGCAATACAGCTCTCCAGGGTGGGCCGAGACCAAGAAAAGGACACACCATGAGTGGAAGGCTGTGGCAATTTTTTCAGTCATGTTGCTGATGTTCATCATCTGTTGGCTGCCGTTCTTTACCGTCCGTCTCCAACATAACCTGGGAAGTGACTTTTACGACCTTCCCAGTGTTGTCGAGTATGTATTTATTTACCTGAGGTTCTTCACCTCGGTTTTCAATCCATGTATCTATGTTTTTGGTAAGCGAGACTTCCGTCAGGCGATAAGCATTTCCAAACAGAACTTCATGACACGGTTTCGTTCCCCCTCGTTTCATTCTTCTTTGAAGACAACTACCGTGTAGATTGTTGTTTGTTGTTGAAGATTATTTCCCCAAATTATACAACTGTACTTATGAACCGTAGCTCCAACACGGCTGGAATTCTTCTGGTCTCATGTAATCAACCAAAATTCTCGTCGGTTACGTTTTTTACATTTTTTCTTTAATTACAGTTTTTTTTTTTAAATTTATTTATGTCCACAATTACAACAATTGCAATTATTTTATCAACAATTAATTTACAGAAGAATTGACAGTGTAGCTTTAATTCGCCTGGAGGCAGCGTGGCCGAGTGGTTAGGACGCCGGACTTTAAATCCAGAGGTTGCGGGTTCAAGTTTCACTCCGACTACTTAGTTGGAGTTGTTTCTGGGTAGACCCCAGTTCAACTCCTCGGTCATACTTGTAAATAGCCAACTGGTCTACCTCCCGCCAGTTGGGATTTTTAAGCCTGTTATGCTTATTTGCAATATTTGTTAGTTTCAGTTTAAGTGGCCTGCCTAAAGCTAGCTAAGTGCGTCGTCCACTATAAACATTCAACATTTAACATTTTGTTTTTAAATTTTTTACGTGTATCCATCAAACCAATCCTACCACCCTCCCCCTCTAGAGAGCATGGGGAGGGGAGGGGAGGGGAGGTAGGGTGGGTTTGATGGATACATGTAACGAATTAAAACCCATCAGTACGTCCACTGTCCTCCTCAAAAGAAGGGAGGGGAACAGGTGGGGTAACTAAAAGTTAGGCATTTGTTGAGGGTAATCAATGGAGAGGGGAAAAGATTTACAGTCGCAACTTCCTTTGCAAGTAAATAACAACCACAACAGAGGGAAGCCAAAAAAAAACCTTTCGATTTTCTCTGATTTTATTCGTTCATATGTTTTTCATTCATCATCTCTTTGTGAACATTCCCCTTTGCGTTGGATACGAGATTACTACATGTATCTTCTTCCGTTCTACCCTGCGAACAAAGTCCATTCGATCTTAGCCTGTGAACAGGTCTTCTAGTTGAAGATGGGGCGATTCCCCCCTCGGCCACTTCGCTTTCAGCCAGTTCCTTCGCAGCCCTTCCAGCCGATCTCAGACCCTTCTCAGACCCTTCTGTCAACAGGTTATTTAGATCTTTTCCACAAAATATTGAAGTGACTCTGCTCACGGGCCTTACTTCCGTTCAAGTTCCCGATGGGGAGTTTTAATGTTGGTCATGCGGCCGATCGTCAATCACACTCATAGGGGGGAGGGGGTGGTGCAGCGTGAATTACCTCACCTTTTATCCTCGCCCACACTCTCTGGGTCTATTTTGTTATTCATCTCAGTCAGTCCCTCGCTACTCCGTGAGTGGAAAAGATAGCAACACTTGTTGCTTTGCCCTGAACAAAAAATGACGTTTGTAGGAGGAGTATCCTCGCTTGGTATCCAAACTCAAGGAAGAGAAGCTTGCAAAATATATATCATAAACATATATTTATTGATATCAATACTAGTAAATCACTGTCTGGGACTTTGCAGGACACCGCAGTACTATGTGTGTTCTTTATATCTTACTGCAGGAGAGTCTCCCTTGATTATTATGATTAATGATAATGTATTCAACCATAACGGTAATGTATATTACATGTTACAACGTGTACTAATTGACCTGCTATGATTGTCTCTGTTATGAAGCAGACCACTTAATACTTCAGGAAATTAGTTTGTACAATCTAATTAAGTTGAATCAGAGATATGTATCGTCTCAGCAAGTGAACCAAATAAAATAAATTTATTAAAATGTATTATACGGAATAAAAAATAGGTCTGATTGATACGAAACTAAACATTTTCCTAAGTTTACTGAAAAGAATAATAGATCATGTAACTTTCTAGATTAATTATTTTTCCCTTACTTGTAGTTGTTTCTATTGTGTACTTGCATCTTTTTTTTTTTTAATTTTATTGTAAATCATCGTTACTTTTTTCTTTCTTTCTTTTTAATATAAACTCTTTTCCCCGCTTCTGGTAGTCCTGGAACTAGTTGCGGGGGGCAAGCAATTCTTGTAACTATATATGAAAAGAAAAGAAAATTGAAATGAATTGAATTGAATTTTTCTTTGATAATATACCTATTACGAGGCCACAATCATGTAACTACTGCCGGTATCAAACTGTTGTCGGTACTAATTCGGGAAAAAATAATTATAAGAAATATTCTTGCATTCTCCCTTTATTTATTTATTTATTTATTTATTTATTTAAAATTTATATTAAACGTTTTCCCATGTTGTAAAAACAGCTGACATAACAGTCCAACGATCCTGTAGTTATCAGGAAATCCTGTTTTGGTTAGCTCTCCTGTTTCTGCCGAGAAACAAACGGTGCTGAACGTGAAGTGAGAAAAGATGAGCCTAGGCGGTAATAAAGAAGAACAACTTTGTAACAACAATCTAATCTTCTGTTTTCACTTTGCTCAATGATATCTGATTCTATCTTCGTAACAATAAGTTTCACCAGCTTTAGAATGAGTACAAGTGATAATCCATTTTCGAGCCAACTATTCAGCACGAAACTGGGCTATTTCTTAAAACTTAAACAGGTGAACTCTAGGAGCCGAGTTATAACTACTAATGACTAACCAGACTTATGACAGTCCAATAGAGCGGTTTTCAATTCAGTGTCGTAAAACCAAAACCAAAGTAATCACTCTTGTCAATCACAAAGGACACAGACAACACAGCGAACCAATCAAAACTCAAAGTATGGTAATCATGTAGCTGACGCAAAGCGCGGGAAAACGAGTGCAATTTGTGCGAGTCACGATTGGCTTTGGTTTTATTTCTGATCGGACGAAAAAAGTGGCGCGAGTTTTTTAAGCCAATCTTGTAGCATAGTTGATGCAAAATCAATTAATTTTCGACACGCATTGAAAACTGCTCTATTCCCTGTGATTAATAAGGCTCGTGGCCCATACAACAGGAGTTTATCCCGGTCGTCTTTAATAAACTCGGGATTAAATGAGGAACACAGTCCGAGTGAGTGGAACGTGAGTGTCGATCACGTGTTTCGATCTTCAGCTGTCATCCATTTGTGTCGTCGCACAGAGGTGAAAACAAACGTGGGAGTTGCCGTCATTTGTTGCTGAACGCGCGAATCCTGAAACTTCGAGAGTAGGCGATCAAACGAGAACGACAGATCCAAAACCCTGTCAATTCTGGTCCTGTATGCATTGTGTCCGCATTTTAACATCAAAGTAATCGTATGGTTTTAATATTACCTCGAGTGCGTAATAATTATGGCCCGTAAAGTCAATAAATCTTTCAATGACTTCATCTGGGTCGGGAAAGTTCAAGAGCGTCCTTCTTCCTTATTAATAAACGAACATACGTCAAAGTGAATACACTTTCCAATTTAAAATGAGTAAGAACAAAGGGATATCGCTTCTATAAACACAAGAAAAACAAATTGATTTTTTTCGGCCAATCATAAAGCTTTCTTGCCTGTATATTCAGTTTGATGATGTACTTAACATCTTACTGGCGAATTATTGGTTTTATCAGAGCGAAGCAGCTATAGTAAATCTCAACTTGGATCGCGACACCGGAGAGGTAGCTAACAGAAAGGTAGATACTGGATGTCAAGGTCAAAAACGTACGTATTTAAATTTATTTTTCTGAAATCAAGTCCTTGGCCATTTGATTTGTTAATTTCGTAGCCTTGCTCGTATAAATAAGTATAACTCATCTGTCGACCTCAATTGAGTCACTTAAACTGCGAGCAATTCTTTTTCAGTCATATTCCTCTTTTTATGAAGTTTGACTACACTGGGATATGATCACCGCGTAGTCGCCGAAAACAAGTATTTCAAGTTGTCGGGGTATGATTCCCTTTCTTGGTCAAATCTTAGATGAAAAGAATATTGATTCTTAAGTTTTGCGACATCTTGATCTTACATTCGAAATATTCGAGGTAAACGACTCGTTTGGCGTTGTTGTATTCATGTGACTAATTGCTACGAGTCATTAACATCTTAATTCTCCTTACGATACTGACGATTTATAACTCAGTGACAATCGGGCGGGGACGAGAATAAAGAAAAGTAACCATTTAGTAAAGGATTTTGCCTTCAATTGATGTACCGCCAAATTCTCAAAACGTATAGTAAAGACTACCTGAAAGTCAAGGAGAATGTCATTTTTGGTCCGAAGACGTTTAATTCGGCCATCTGCGCCAGCTGTTTATTTTGTTCTTTCTTCAAAAATATGCATTTTATGGTCATTTATCAGCCACATGATTTATTTGGAGATTTATTTGATTTTGCAACGGCAAGTGTTTTCAAATGGATATCTTGAACCGGCCAGGAACTTTTTCATATTTATCTGAAGACAAACTTTTAAGCTTTGTCTTAATTTTGGACAGTAGTTTCACTAAAGGCGGCAATACAGTAGGCTTAATATTAATGGTAAGAGGTCCAAAGCCGTTAATGAATTGAGAGGATAATTAAAGCCTCTAGACCAATTGTTTGATTTCAATTGGCTAGAAAGGAGTGAATTGAATATTGTTTTTGTGAATACTGAGAAACAAGTTGAACGAATTTTGTACTAAATTTTTTTGTTCATTCGTGCTATGGTTTTGGTACCAATTCTTTACTTAGAATGTCTAATCTGATACATTTGCGTATAAAATATCCAAGTTAGACGACTTAAAATTGTACAACATGCAACTCGGATGAACATTAGCATTAAATTCATTTATCCCAAATCACCACTCAAGCTATCCTTTTAGCACACTGTTTGTCATAATCAATTGATATCTCCTTTCTGAATGTTTTTTAAGAGCTCGTGTTTGAATGATTACATCGTTAAAGTATGGTATTAAAGTATAAGTGATGTTTTTAAGCCCGACACGAAAGGCTGGGTTAACAAGTTTCCTCATGCAAATATTGACTTAATATTAATTTAGATGTATTTCCTGGTTTACGAAGAGAAATTTTATATCTTGGTAGAAAACGATTCGGTAATGTCACGTTTAAGCGACTCTCTGTTATATAAGGGACCATAGCATATATATTTTTTCATCTGATTGACTGATTGACGAAAATTAAACAACGAATGCATTTAGGACCATGGCAACAAATTACTTGTCATCAGTGCACCTTGTTTTCATCAGCTGATATTTTTCCTAATTATCTCCCGTGCCATAAAACATGATGTTTTATGGCACCTCACAAATATTGACTTTTTAGACCAACGCGTCAAATTTAAAGTAGTTAATTAAATGGAGGTGATATGAAATTTTCGTTTGTGGAAGGCCTAACAGTATAAAAATAAGAAATATTGTTGTTATATTCTTTTTTTCTTTCAAAGGAAAAGATGAAAATAGAACAACTGAACTTTTTGACTTCATTTACTTTTATCAAACAAACAATCAGTGATTTCTCGTCTTGTTTTCTCCTTGTGCACGCTTTAACGAAAATCAGTAAAAATCTTGAAAAGGTGTTGGATTTCCTTTTTGACGTCAGGCAAACCAGTGAATACTTTTACTGGTTAAAGAATTTCTTGAAAGTAAAGTCATGGTTTTACTGTGAGCGACAATTTTCACTGACGTAGTTATGGGGTTCAGGGTGCGTTTTCACATTTTTATTTACACAGGCTGAATTAACTAAATCATAATGAACCAGCTGCAAAAACTAATTTCCAAGGATAGAATGATCTTTTTTAATCTTCTTCGGAAATCATGTACTTATGGGTATCAAATGTCAAATGATATCTCATTTGTCATGAGGACAAAAATACCACACCAAAAATTAATGGCCAAATTTAATTAAAAACGTTCTCGCCTTGCTTTTTTAATTAGTTTATGGAAAGTAAGCACAGTTAATATTGTATAAGAAGAATTCGTTGTTATAGAAACAGCTTGTGAATGTAGTTCTGTGGTTTTTAATAACCAAACTGTTAAAAAAAAATGTGAATAGGGCTCTCATTTCAACTCTATTTGCAGGCCAATTTAGTGTAGAAACCTCTTTCAAATGGTGATATTATTGGTTTGCAGCTTTGTCCTGCATAATAGTCGCCGGAACAAAAGCAAAATGATAAAACAAACACCTGTTTGTCACTTCGCTTATGTTTAGTTTGTTTCTTTGAATTCTTCGTATTCATTTCAATCTTTGCTATCCAAACTGATGTAAGCGGACCGATAACGTACTGCGAATTTTTCATCGAAAATGATATACTTGTTTTCTTCGTTAACACGTTTCTAGGAGCTGAGTAAGCTGTGGTGCTTTATAACTGAAACTGTAAGAACTTTTTCCTGGGCGAAGCAATTACTCAAATACATATGTACTTCTTTGCTTTTTTATAATCACCGTAGCAAGAAGCTGTGAGGTTGTTGTACATTACGAAATGGATCGAATGTCCTCCCTTATAAACGACTCTCAGTATGGAAACATCTCTACTGAAGTAGAAACTACGGGCTTTACATTATCAGGTGAGAAAAATAGTTCTTTCTTTGTAAATTGTTTTTTTTATTTCACGAAATAACTGTTCATAACACAGTAGCCGATTTTACATTTATTTACGTTGAATAATCATTAAGTTTGCTCATGCGTATTCTTTCAATTCTTGCTATTACCTTTGATTGAAATTCGGTAAACTGCGCTTAAAGCGATCTACAGATACACAGAGCCTGAGTTCTACAAAAGAACAGAAATTTATGGGAGGACCTAGACAGCGAAAAGGACTTTTTACACCGCCTTTGCATTCAACGCTTAGTCTATTTTGTCGCCCCTTCATCAATTAAATATTTACTAAAAAGCAATAATTTTGAAACTCCATGGAATCGTCATGGTGCCCTTTTTTTCGAATTATTTCCCCACTGATCTTTTCCTACCCTAATGCTCTCCCCGCCCCCCCCCCCCTCCCCCACAAAAGAAAAAAAAAAATTAACGAGAAACTTCCTCGAGGTTATGAGGACTGATTCTATCAGAATCGTGTGTGGAATTATTGAGAAGGCATGCAAAATAGCGAAGAGGCAACTGGACTCAGATATAGTTTTGTAGTTTATTTAAACACTCATTGCAGGTCCGCACTTTTGTAAAAACGGAGGCTAATTGCATGTCTTGAACTTCGCATCATTTCATTCACGGACTTTGGATATTCAGTTAATTGAATAGTACATTTCCGTTTCACCTCGTGCCTCTGTTTCAAAACGAGTCTTCGTGCAAAACCTTAGTTTCATATAAAATGAGTTTGATTTTCACGAAAATGAACATGTAGGAGGAACACAGTTACATATGAATGGTTTCGCGCCAAGACTCGCTTTGCCACAAAGGGAAAAGGCAACTCAGAAGTGGCTTACTGATTGTACAGTTGATTAATTCAACATTTCAACTCTGAGCTGAATCAGTTTTCGGTGTACTACCAGTCTGAAGTAATAGTTTATCGGCGTAAGTTTATTAAAGTTAACTTTCCTAAATCTGTCGCAGATGGCGAATACGATGAAATGGACGATGGTTATTTCTACCCCGCTGTGGATGTTCCTGCAATCATTCTGGCCGTGTTAATTGTGATTGTCAACGGTTTGGTTTTGTTGTTGATGGCAAAGAAAATATATCTGCGATCGATCACCAATCTGCTGCTTTGTAGTCTGGCTGTAGCCGATCTGCTTACAGGCCTGGTTGCTATTCCTCTATTTATTGCTTGTAACATCATCCGCCAATCCGCCATTTGTATCACGGAAGAGCAATTGGCAAGGTTTATTTCAGTCTCGATTGTCAGTCACCTGGTGTCTGTTGTTATTGACAGGTTAGAATCACACTAATTCGTCTAGGTTACAGAAGTGTAGCAGCTCTCGTAATCTGCTATTGTTTTATTATGATAGCAGCTGTTATTATTTTAGGGCTAGGTGCATTGTTTCTGTTGTTTGTTTGATTGTTCCCTTAAAGAGTATGAAGCCATTCACGTCAGACCTTACGAGAACTGTTACATAAGCCTTAGACCATACCATGCGCTGACTATTAGCAAACGTACAATCTTGTTTAGCATGCGAAGTACGCAGGTGGCTCTTGATTGATAAGGTTGCCCTCAGAGAGCGCATGGCTAACTTTATTCTAGATCTAAACAATTACCCTCTCGATTTCTCGTCACCATAATCAGTCGTCGGCTCGCCATTGGACTTATATGGCCCCTCCTTTATATTCGGATATTAATTCTGAGAAGGGCTCTCCAGGCTCGCCATGGGCCCTTGATACCAGCTGCGTGGTCAGTCTTGCCAGACTTTAACTGACAGCAAAGTGGTGACCCAGGGCATGGATCGCACTTTACTTCACCAGGGTAGGCAGCCCACTACTCCACGTTTCTACCACCTCTTACAAAATAGGGCACCAAGGCGTGGTTGGTCTCTAAGAAACGCACACTCGATTGCTACCGTGTTCCAAAGCTCTAAATCGCACGGTTTGATTGTAAAATGGACCAAGTACAACACCTTGCTGTTATAGATTGAAAACAAAATTGTGCTAAAAAGTCAAATTATTATTAGCCGACGATTCGGACCTTGCCCTTCTTTAGCACTGAGCTCAGCGCTCAGTTGAAGAAGAGCCAGACTGTATAAATGTAATGTATAAATTTTGAATTCTCTACACTGTGCAACCCAGCCTTCGAATCCATTTGGAACCTAAATATTTGTTCAGGTTCAACGGTATTGATTTATTTTAGAAATCCTTGGGGAAAAATGGTCTTGATATAATAAGTTTTTGTCGTTGTTTTCAGGTATCTGGCAATTGTACATTCACTACGATACACCTCCCTGGTCACACTTCCCAGGTGCATTCTGGTCATCCTGTTTATCTGGCTTACGTCAGCCATTACAGCATCGGTGCAATTTACATGGCTCGACCCAGTCCACCACGACCCACATGAGGAGTTAAGCAAGGTCGCACTCAAAGCAGAGCTCATTTATGACATTTTTTTCCTTTCCTTCCTTTTCTTACTTCCTTTTGCCCTCATGTGCTTCACGTACGGAAGCATAATCTTTGAAATAGTTCGCCAGAGTCGTAATATTCAACTACAAAATCTTCCCAGCTCACACAACGCACAGCGTAGAAATCGACATGAAAGGAAGGCCATTGCCATCTTTGCGGCCATGTTACTTGTTTACATAGTCTGCTGGTTACCATACTTTGGTCTCCGAAGATTCGATCTCTCCGAGTTACCAACACCTTTAATATATATCGTTATTTGGCTGAGATACCTTGCGTCACTTTTGAACCCTTGTATGTACATTTTTGGCAAATACGACTATCGCAAAGCCCTCTGGGAACTTTTGCGTCCAGTGAAAATTGAGCACAACTTCACGTCTACAAAGTCCACAGTGTTGAGGGCCACTTTGGCGGCAGAAATGAATGAGCTTGGTCAAGGAGAAGCAGCAGCCATGATCTAACTTTAAAATGATTACCCACATTTAGATTGAAGGAGACAAACACAATCTCTCATTCGGAATGAGAGAAAAACCAATATTTGTCGAGGGTGCTCTATATCTCTCGTTTGGAAGAATGCACATTAAAATAATAATAATAATAATAAAATAAAAGACTTTATTTAACGAGGGTAATATAATTTACTGGTTTCCCAGTAGTTTACAATATGGCCCTCCCTAATTTTACATAAAATCATTTACATATTATATACTTATGAATAGTGATTAAAATTTAAATTAACTTAATACAAATAAGATCTAGAAAGTGCTACTAATTACAAAGTGTTCTAATGTAGCATTTTGTTTCAGTAGCTTCTGGCGTACTTTTCCTGTAAAATCTGGGCTTTATTTGTGAATCACGAAGAGAATACATTCATTTTCAGATAGTCTCTAACGCTAAACGTAGGAGGGAAATAGCGTTCTATCAGTTTCGAATAACATCTTTCTGCCACCATTGCTCTATGAATAGCCCGAGAAAACGAAATGCACTGGTTTATGTAGATAAGCTCCTTTGGCTTCCTCCAAAAGAAAACCCAAAGCAAGCAAGCTAAAAAAGCTCCAATTTCAAACCCTAAGGCGCGAAACACACCCATTTTGGACTACAAAGACAAACTTTCCCCACTCCCCCCCCCCCTCCCCTCCGCCCTCTCCCTCTCGTGTCTCCTGACTTGTCTCTGTCGTTTCGATCTTCTCTTCCTTGTAAAGAAAGGGGGAGAGTCGAGGGAGAAACAGCTGATGCCAGGATCTTTTCCCGCCCCTCCCAATCTCTAAGGAAAAAGCCCTGCGAACGAGGTTGTGGGTCAACAGGACTCCAAGAGACGACTGGGCACGGGTCATACAGTAATTATCTCTTAGGATACTCTTTTAAGCTTGAACTATGCACGTATTACATCGACCCTTACTCTAGTCTATGTTTATATAACTGAAGAAAGATAAATCCTGACCTATTATCAGACTGAAAAGAATGATTTTTTCGTCTGTAATAACACTTAATTTCACAACTCCAGCACCGCTCTTAGAATATAATACAGTAAACTTGATGCAGTAAAAGTTTATGACAAACTCGAAAGGCCGAGACTACTGAAGTTGCTTGCTTTACTTTCTGCATTATAAAACTAAACTACAGAAACTAGGCTCAGTTGAGGCTGTTACTGATGTCAGGCCTCATGTCAGGTGTAATAAAGTTTCTGTAAATGAAAGAAAAAATCGTAATAATAATAATTGCATACGACAATCGGAAATGCAAAACATCAGGACGCTGCTAATGGTATCTTACTCTCGATGAGCGATACAGTTGTCGCAATGATAAAAAGATAACTATCAAATTAACTCTCTCGTTAATATAATCAAAACTCGTAATTGTATTTTTATCAGTTCAGAGCAGAAAACGAAGCTAAATCTCTATAGGCTATGTTTTTGTTGACAAAAGAAGTTTTCGCTGGCAAACGCCAGTCTGACACGGCATTGAAAAGGACTTAACAATGACATTGCGTGCAATTCATGCGATCAGCTCAACGAGCGCGCCTTATTGGAAACACCTCTCGTGAAGCATTAGAAAACTCTTGAGTCCCAACCCGGATTGCCTCAGTCTTTTGCGACAAAATCAACGCAATTGTGGAAAACTCGTCAAAGATAATCCTTCAAAGAAGACCGATCAACAAAGTGTGATTTATGAGGTAAAGTAAGCCTGGGACAAGTTTCGTTTTGAAATTAGCTTTTGTTTGGTAAATATCGTATGACTCTTGGCTTTGAACGGTCTCTTTACTTAACCTTTTAAGGTCATCGGTAAAGTGCGTGTTCGATCAATTCCAGGATCTGGGAAATTTAAGCCTGGTATGTAGCTGGTCTTTTCGCTTACAATGATTACAACGTGTTAGACGGGAAGCTGTGTAGAAAACTAATCAAAAGCACTTCTGCAATTTCCCTAAAAGTCCCCTTATAAATTGGTGTTGTTTCAAGTTGGGATGAAAAGCATTCTTGTTTAGTACGTGTCTGTGTCTGCGGACTTTATCTGACGCAAGAACAAGGCGATTTGTGATGCAGGAGAGGCTCCCCCATAGCTCTAAACATGTCTTCTGCCTGCGGCACTTCCACCACGGACAGACATATCAGCGGTGGCGAATAGAAAACGACGAAAGAACCAATCAGATTCGCGGATTTCTAATTACACAGTTGAATGGTTCAGTATTAAGACATGGCATTAGTAGCCACTCGGCTGCGTTCTGTTGGAAATACTCGTATCTGATTGGTTCTCGCATTGTTTTTATTTCGCTAATAAACAACGCGCCCCAAAATTGGAGTTTGTGTGCTGTAATCCCTTAATGTATCTCTTAAAACAATTAGACCTCTCGCCCTCGTTCTTGATGAGCGACAGTTAACGCGGTTACGCGTCGTTTTGACTATTCGCTCATAGAAAACTCAGGTTGATAGTCTAATTATTCATTACTTTAAGTGCCAGTCCTCTGCTCCTTTCGTGTATAATTTCTAGAAGGCGCCATACCAACGAAAGGCATTCAGTAACAAAACGACCGTGCACCACCGTCAGTTATATCCCGTTTTTATTTTTTTATCAAAACTTTTCCCTAGTTTGCCGTAAATATTTGCAAGGGAAATTAGAACCCCCAAAATATATTCTGGAAGAAAAAGGTAATTAGTGGCTGTTAACCATAATATAAATTTGAGGGAAAACAATTCGTTAAAAATTACATATCGGGAAACGTTTTGCGGCGTAGTTCTGGATATGGTTGCAAGCATCTCTTGTTGCCAGTTATCCCTCGCTTAAAAAAATTTCCTGAGGTGTTCAATATATTCGATATTCAGCGGCTTCAATGCAAAACAGTTATTCACCCGGCTTATTTAACAGTCAAAAGGCAGACATGACAAGCCAGTCTTTTGTGATACCGCGGTTTTTATTTAACCCGGAGACATGTAGTAGCGGACGGGAAAACAAAAGTACCTTATGAGATTAAAGAAGGGAATCATGACTCGGCCGAGTAGTATGTCACAAACGGCAATTCAGGTTCATCTATTGAAAGAAAAATTTCAAGTCGGCCAACTCAATGACTCTTACGACGCGAAATACAACTGGAAAATTCCTTATTCTGAATAATCAGTGTTCAATTTATCATTATATTTCAACAAGACAACTGGAAATAAAGATAGTGTATGTGTTGGGATGACCTTTTTCTGTTTCTAGTTGCAGCTGTTCGCACCTTTTAGATCCTATTTTACTTATGGCCTTTAATTAGGAGACCTTTCGACATAAATGGAATAAAAAAAGGATAACACAAGTGCGGAGGCTTTTTAGCGTAGGTAGCCGGATATCATTTTCAATATTATGTTTGCCTGAGGAATCATGAAAAAAAAAAATGATAGATTGAAAAGACAAACCGACAAGGGTCTTCGCCTACTAAGAATTCACTAAAGACGTGACAGAGAGATTATTTTAAAAGATTTAGAAGTAACCAGCTCGATTTAAAGCTGAATTTGAATAATAAGAGAGGAAAGTCAATCAACATTGCTTGAAAATTTGCAAATTCTGTATTTTGGCACATATGGAATAGAAATCAATTTTCATGGTGCTTTTCATGTTGTGTTAAGATATCACTGCTTTACTATTGGCTCGCCTTTAATCAAATACGACTGTCCCATTTCCTCTCTTCTAGTACACAATCAGAAAATAAACAAAGAACTGTGTCGACCGAACATGGTGACCTTTCAGTTCTAATTAATTTCAGGGCAAATCGCCTTCGTTAGATCGTTAAGGACTTAGCAAGACTACAAGCGACTGTAAGTATACCGGCTCAGTTTATTTTTTTATCAAGGAAAAGTCTATTTTAACTTATTTGTTTGCGTGGAACATTTCGCGCGGTTGAAGTAAAAGGTATACATATATATTTCTTATCTCAATGGGATAATGTCTTCCGTTGGGTGTTGTAAAATTGAATTTTTGTGAAAGGCAAATTATCAAGCAGACGATACTACAACGTCAAAAACTATTATATATATTCGCTATAAATATGTTAAGTTTTCGACTGGTTCTTTAAAATTTAATTTATTGCATTTTTAAGTAGAAATTTCTGATCATTTTCTATCGATTTTGCTATCTGAATGTGTTTTTTCGGGTCGTTGCTTATCCTTTCTCTACCATTAAACCCCTGCAAGCGAGGAAGGCAAAAACTATATATAAGAAAGAATAACAATTAACCAAAACTCGTGGCAGAAGTTTTATAATTTCTTTTTTAGGAGAGTGGTGGGTCAGAAAAAATTGAATGCACCAGAAATCCATGGCAGGAGAGAAATTCAATTTAATATAAATCTACTTATCGGCTGCAATTCTGTTTTCTGTCAATGAGCGTAAAATGACTTACCGTATGCTAGTGTAAGAAATTGCTGTCGGTAAAACGTAAAGCCGAGAACGGAAAAACGTTGTGTAATTACAATCCTCCTGAATTTTGCTTACTCATGTTCATGAAATGCTGCTGCAATGTCTTAGTAGAACTGAGTAAACTTATTCTAGCGTTGTGTGTGCTACAATATTCTAACAACAATTACATCGCTGTTTTTGCTTCTTGCACGTAATCAACGCTTAAAACAAGGAGCCAGATAATAAGTTAAACAAATAAAAGTTAAGGTCTTCGCTATTGCAGATTCAGTTCAGCTTTACAACTTTAGGGCCGGAACCACAACTGTGCTACTGTATTTGTGCGACACCAGTTAAAATATACTTTCATAATAACAAAATCATGATCTGCACGTGCAATATAGACCAACATAATATCGAGGTATTTTTGTTCAAATTTAGAGGAACAAAATTGCATGTGGCAGCTCATCACATAATTGTTTTATTATTATTATTATTTTTTTTTTTTAATCTATTTGCGCAAAACGTTTTTCCGAGATTGGTTTATACCGTGCACAGTGTAATAAATATTCAAAATTTTCAGTTATCTAAGAAAAAGGTTTTTCCCAAATATGAGTGTGTGCTCTAACAACAACGCTGTTCAAGAGTGCTAGAAACGATATCAATCTGCTAATAAACTGTCTTCATCTAAGATCTCGCAGATAAATTCAGCCGGCTGGACGTTCTCTTATTACATTCTCAGTGGATGATTTCTATTTTGGGGAATTTTCCCTATCCATTGTGAGGACCAAACATTTCGGCGATACGAGAGGAAATTGGCAACATGATATATATTTTGCGGTTTCAGAAATCGCTTTCATTATATTAATACACTAATATGATAATACATGATGAACCTGTTTTTCTAATCACTACCAATATGTGCAGAAGTCAGAAACTAAAGTTTATGGACGTAATCTACAAGCATCATTTTGTGCAGGTAAAAGTCTTAATTAAAGGATGATCGTATAATGGCAGCGGATAGCCAGTTGACAGGTTCTCTTATGAAAGACTGATTGAATTATTTTGGTTCTTTATGAAAGTGGCACAAACGATTCAATCTTCCTCCAACACTAAAAATAGGTGTGGTACTTTGACATAATTTACAATGCAAATTTTGCAACCCAAATTTCTACAAAAAAATATCTATATATTTCTTTGTTAAAGCAACCTTTGGTTTTTCATTATCGATCTGGGACTTCGCCAAATATTATAACTTAGTTTAATAGGTAGTTTAAGAAAACCACAACGGTAACGGCGATGTCGCTAAATAACAAAAGGTTTAATGAGCAGTACAATGGCTGTGCACCTGCATAATAGTTCTTGCATGGTACTTTTCTTTGCCGTCTTCTGTTAAACTGACAACTATGTGAAATGACCAAATTCTGCGTTGTGCGGAGGAGTTGAACCACGACGGATAACGGATAGTTTGTAAAAATTCTATTTCGAATTTTGCGCTGAGTTCCATTATCAGTTTCGAGATAGTTTTGACAAAGGAAAACAAACCGTAAATGACTTAAGAGTATCGCGAGATTCGTAAGTACAGTATAAATTCATTTTTTTTAATCCACGTTGTCCTCGGCGTCGCCGTCGCAGCTACCTAAACGTCCCTAATATGTACTGACCGGCAAACGTCTTTTAATTTTCTTTTTAGCTGTTTCACAAGTCGCTATTATTTGATCAACTGCGATTGTTTTATTGAACTTCTGGGCGTTATCTCTTATCAACAAATACTTTCAACAAACTTTGATGATTAGCTTTGTCATTTTTCTGTTTAATATTTTGATATTTGCTTCCCTTTTCACGTGCGAGCAAGATATAATGATTGCCGGCCAAGACGGCTTGAAATGCATTTATCATTAATCCGCTTTCCTTGTTTCCATGATAAAAGTGTGGTAACGACGAGCAGATGTTTTGGAGACGATAAGTATGATAAAATAGCCGAGGTAGCTAGGCGAGTGTACATGTTTCCCCAGCTGTTAAAACGTCCAACCATTTCCAAGTGTTTTATGAAAGAGAACCGAGTACTCTACTTTTATGGAAATAAATGTTGGAAGTAACTCTCGGTTTCCATAGTTCCGGAAACTAGCTTTCAACCAATCACAGCGCTCGCTGAACTATCTTGGGTATTTTGAAAAACTCGTCTCTGGAAACAGTTAGGATTCATCAACAGTTTATTCCTGTGAAAGAATTCTTTTACTTGCTTTCACAGTTATGAAACACCTTAAGAGATCAAGACAACTGGTCTGTACGTAGCTGTGCTCCATGTGGAAAGAAAAATGAGTTAAAGAGTATTAACTCTTTCTTCCACTTAAAAGAGAAAACAAGTTAAAGAGCGCCCCTTTTGAATATATAATACTTGTTCTTTAGTAAACATTTCCTCTGTTGATGCTTGATTTTCTCCTATAGTGTTTTTCATTATCTTCGTTCCAAGGGCTTAGAAAAGGGATGCAGTGAAGGGGGTTACTTTTCTGTCAAAATGGCATACAAAGGGGAAGGGTTTAGGCCTTGGAGGACCCTCCTATTATTAAACTTTGCAGAGTACCTCCCGGGTTAGCGTCTTAACAGGATAAAAACGCTAATCTTGTACATTGCATGAGAGGCCTTCAACTTCACTTTATTTTTTTGCACTTACATTTTGAAGTTACAATATTAGTATTAAAGAGGAAAAAGATACATATATAACAATTAAAGGTTACAATGGTATATAGTTTGTGCATGGAGGCTAATAGAACCGCGAGGTTATCTCATCTCATCGAGGTTACTTCGTCTGGTTTGAGTGGACATAAAAAAACATGGGAGTAGAAGGACGGATTACTAAAGGGTCTATAAGCCTCTATAGACACTACAAAATAGTCTATATCAAAAAATCAGTGCTTCTATAGCCAGCCCCCTGGGATGGTTTGTTCGAAAGCTGTTTAACGCATACCCAGGATTAATTAATGTTTCTTGTATTAAACTGTTTTTCACTGCTTATGTTTTGTTTAGTTTGAGATTATTCAAATTCAAAACTGAACGACAAACAATATAATAAACAGAAAAACGCACCGAAACGTTACCAAACTGAATTCAAAATTCTCGCTAATCCTGAGTCAGTTTAATCAGGCTTTGACCGACTTGACCCTGGACTGAATTTTACTTCAAGATGAACTCAAAGCAAATAAACACATTTAGAAAAACTAGCTGTTGACTAACTTCAGTTCGTTTTTACCCTGTAGGAGATATTGTCTACAGCTGAGCTTAACAACAATGTCAGGCCGGAATTCCACGTCGAAAGCATTGAACACTTCACATTCCGACGGCTCTCAAATGAACAATCAATCCTTCGTGTTTGGCTTCAGCGTCAGGGAAGATATTCCACCTATAACAATTGGGATCTTAATTTTGATGGCCAATGGACTAGTATTAGTGTTGTTTGCAAGAAAGAGATGTCTTAGGACGATTACAAACGTATTGCTATGCAGCCTGGCTTCATCCGATCTACTCACGGGATTGATTAGTATACCACTGTTTATGACGTGCAACATTTTGCACCAATCGGCGCTGTGTATCGCTGAAGATCAGATGCTGCGCTTTACGTCAGTTTCTATTGTTTGTCATCTTGCGGCCGTTAGCTTGGACAGGTAAAATAATCTGTACGTGAAAGATCCTACTTATTTCCTAACCAGTAACGCCTCTTAGTCAGTTAAGAAGTAATATATCAAACACGAGAGACAGTCTTTCATCGGGATATCCAGACGCCTAGAATGCAGTTGAAAATATGACGCGAAGCGGAGTATTTTTGACGAATCTCTAGGTGTTTGCGGCATGGATAGCCAAAGAAGCACTGTCTCGAGTGTTTGATATATTGTCTCAATCGAAACAATAACTAATGAGTAAACGGAGAAGTAAAATCGTCAAAATCTATGCTAATTACTCAAGCATCTTAAGGCATGGCTAGTTCCTTGGAAACACCCCCTGGAAAGTTAAAACCTTTTTTCTGTAGAAATATAACGTTGCCTTTTGCCCTAAGAAGACCAAAAGTACACACCAATAGGAATTTGGCGTCCTTAAATCGCTGAAGATATTTTGATGGCGGTCACGTGTCTGATGATGTCATAATCCGGGCAATGGTAAAATCTCAAATGGGGTGGGGAAAGGTAACTTTCGCGAAAGATAAGATATCATTTATTCTTTTCCTTTACTCGAAGAAACTATCCGTGCCCGGGATGGTCTAGTTTCTTATTCTCTTGACAAGATATCAAGAGACAAAACATGTCACGTGACCTGTTTTACTATTTATATCTTAAATTATACGTCACTGCCAATCATTCCGGCCAGAACCATATAAGAGACAACAAGACAAATACAACTTATCTTGTAGGACCACTATCTTAGCCTTCGTTGACCTTTTACAACTCAAAACACAGCTGAGACTGGGTTTCTAAAAAAGCAACTGAAACATTGAATTGTAAATCTCTCATCTGACCGTTTTAGTACACGCGTGTATGGGCCCTTCTTACCTCAAGGGCCTTGAATGGAGTAGAGTGAGATGATTGTATAGGTTTTACGCGCATCCGTATACACGCTCATAACCTTTTGTAGAGTTACCGGGGGGGGGGGGGGGGACTCCCATATAGAAAGGACGGGGCTGCTCGTCACAAAATTTGAAAAGAACCCCTTAGAGGTACCATGTACCAAGATCCTGTTTTGTGGACTTTGTTTGAAATCTTTTTTTTTTCACCCATAAGAGGTACCAGCTCTAAAACAACGCATTATTATATGACTAGCTCCGTGAGCGGGCAAGATGAACCGAATCTCGTGCTGTGATTGGCTACCGGAGTGGGCAAGATGGAGCTATCTTGCCCGCCCGGGATAAGGGCTTTGTCCCGCAAGGAAAATTCATCCGAGGCGAAAGCCGGTTTACCAACATTTTCTTTCTTAGTTTTTCCCTGAAAAATCTTTTCCGTGACAGTTAAAGATTTCCTGTGGTTTGTGTATCGATGGAGCTGGAAAACGAGAAAACTGAATGCGTCAACGAGAAAGAAAACAAAGAAAACAAAAATGTTGACGAGTTTCATGAATTTATTTTGCAACAAAAACCGGCAAACACAAAAGTAAAAACACAAAGTGACATGAAGGTATGGAAGCGGTTTTGTTTACAAGAAAACGAGAGTAGGGAACAGTGTGACATACCTCAGGAAGAACTGAATTTGCTGTTGTGCAAATTTTTCAAAACCGCAAAGAAATTGGACGGCACAGAGTACGAGCCTGTCAGTTTGACGTCCTTTCAACGTAGTCTCCAACGCTCCTTGAGCGAAAGAGGTTCAAATGTAAATATTATTGACGGAGACAACTTCAAACTCTCCAGAGAAGCGTTAAGTGCCAAGCGTCGTCAGCTTGTTGTGGAACATGGTAAGGGGAACAGACCACAAGCTGCCCGTGAGCTGACCGAGGCCGAGGAAGACAAGCTTTTCGAGTGTGGTGAATTTGGGACCTCCAATCCGACAGCCTTGCAGCGTACCTTGTGGTGGATAATTGCCCTTCACTTTGGGTTCAGAGCTCGAGACGAAAGCCGCCGATTAAAGTGGGGAGACGTCACTTTGGAGAAAGACCCAGAAACGGAGAATGATATTCTTGTGTGAAGATATGAGCGAGGGTCCAAAACACGTCAAGGCCAGGACAAGCCATACAGTGTTCGTGCTTTCCACCCTACTGCGCAAGCAACCGGCAACGAGCGTTGCCCGGTTAAATTCTTCAAAGAATTTGCTCGCCGTCGTCCTTTGGAGATGAACAAGCCAGATTCCCCCTTTTACCTCGCAGTCAAACATCAGCGAAAACCAGATGACGACGTGTGGTATATGCGAAGTCCGCTTGGTAAAAACGAAATCGGCAAATTTCTCCCCACCGCTGCGAAAAATGCTGGTTTACAGGGCAGAGTAACCAACAACTCGGTGAGAAAGACCTGCATTTCACGTCTCCTCGATGCAGACGTCCCAGATAATTTTGTGGCACAGTTAAGTGGCCATCGCAGTCTGAAAAGTCTCGACGCTTACAAATCGGCCTCGCATGAACATCAACGGCGAATGTCCCTTGCGCTGAGCCGCTCCAGCAGCAACCAGCTTTCTAGCATCTCCACTCGCACAGAAACCACAACTCGTCCCACCACTTCTGTTACCAGTGTTGAGTCTGCCACCTTTAATCCAGTCCAGATGGGATCGGGTTTTTTCTCAGGAGCAACGATTGGAAGCTTTAACAACTGTACTTTCAACATCCAGCTTACGTCGGGGCAGCTTTGCACCACAGAGCCAAGCTACAGTTCTTCGAAGCGCCCAAGGATCGGCGAAAGCGACGGCCAGATGAAATGAACTGTCTTGCTCTAATGGTTTAACATTCTTTGGAGCTTAAGTGCTGAAAATTTAAGCCATTTTAGACATTTTTGAGGTAAAAAAAACTTTTCGAATTTGCCTCGAGCGGTTTCGTACATTCATTTATTCTGATTCAGAAGTTAGACATTTACTCGTCAAAAATGTAAACCAATCAAATGATTGTATTTCTGCATTCAGCCAATTAGGATAAAGGAGAACGCGCCATTGATTTTTGCATGTAACGGGCTTCCTTTTCAGTCCTCGAAAATAAACACGTACACGGATCATTTTTTGGTATTTTATCCCATATAATAAATCCTTTATTGACCAAGCTTGTTCGGTCAAGATGGCTGGATATTGGCCTCGTTCTTTTTTTGCTTGTTTATGGACCTCGACTTCGTCTCGGTCCATAAAAACGCAAAAAAAAAAAGAACTTGGCCAATATCCAGCCATCTTGACCTCACGCTTGGTCAATAACCCATATATAGGTACTACGAGCACCCCTGTTTTTTTTTCTTTTTTTTTTTTTTTTTTATGGTAATCCCCCTTCCTCGGGGGTAGAGGTCTATGCTCTGCCACCGACATTGATCTTTACAACGCATCAGGATTTGTGATATGTTTTGCGGAACGATATGTAGTTTATGAGTTCTCAGAAGTATTCACCCTCTGTTCATATTTCTAGGTATTTGGCCATAATGCATTCGTTGCGCTACACGTCAATAGTCACCCTCTCAAGATGCGTTTCCGTAATCCTGTTTATCTGGATCTTGTCAGCGGCAACTGCTTTAGTTCAGCTAAGCTGGATGGACATAGCTCACCACGATGTGTATCAAATCCCCCCTCCTGACGTCATCAGGCGTGAAAACATCTACGACATCACGTGTCTTCTTGTGTTTTTCCTGGCCCCACTTTTGTGCATGGTTTTCGTCTACGCGAAGATCTTCGTCGAAGTGTCACGACAGATCGACCTAGTTCAAAAGCGAAGTACTCCAGGTTGGGAAGAAGCAAAAGCGATAAAAAACACAGAAAAGAAAGTTGTTACAATTTTTGCGGTAATGTTGCTGGTTTACACCGTAGGCTGGCTGCCTTATTTCATCCTGCGACTTCATCATCTGGAGCAACTACCGCCTCTTGTTATTTACATCTGCATATGGCTTCGATTTTTGACCTCATTTCTCAACCCATGTCTGTACGTCTTTGGCAAAAGAGACTTCCGTGCGGCTTTGAAACGGAGAAAAACAAGAAATTTACATTATGGCCATCTGTTACCACTTGATCGTATTGGAGCCGAATAGGAGGAAAATTGCATTGCGGTTAGAAATCGTATCTCATTCAATTTTCGACTAAACTGGCAAAGTGTATGACATAGATGTTAGTTTCTAAAAAAACTTTGTGGGTTCTGTTGACGCGCAAGCGGAACACTAACACTAACTTAAAACAACTTGAAGTTGAGAAGGGGAAGTTATAACCGCTGTAGCGAGTTTCCGGTCCTTTTGCGGAAAAGTGATGTTTATAATGTTACCGAGACCTTAAAAGAAACGATTATTTCAAAAAAAAAAAAAATCAAGTCAAACCACTAATTACTATATTTTATCTTCTACATCCCGAAAAAAAAAAAAAAGGAAAGAAAATTAACATGCAAGCCGACGGTTCGGTTTTAAGCTTCAAGTTTGCTTCTATTTGCTTTCGATAGTTGTGTGCTAAATGATCACATCTAAGAAGTGTTAATCCGACACAATATTCAGAATATTGGACGATAATGTTCTGTTAACGTTGCTCTGTTCTGTTGTTGGTTTTTCTGGATATGGATCAAATGAATATATTAAAAAGAAAAGATGTATGTTGTATTTGTATCTAACAAACTACAATTGTAGCACGTGCGTTGCACATGGTCTGAAATCATCTGTGAAATGTCAATCATCTCCCGCCCCCAGTTTTGTCCACGGTCTCAGACTCTAGGAACAAGGTTTAACACGAGGGTTTTTAGTGTAAAATTCAATATTGCAAAAAGTTATTTACCATCGTATTCCCAAGCAGACACTAATTTCTGAACCGTGAACGCTTTGCCTACCCGTCAAGATGGCGTTGAAAACCGTCATAAGGTCTATTGAGAGGTAGGATTAGACGGGCCCTCTACACCTATAGCGACAAAGGTCTGTATGATGCAGCGGGTACGATTTAGTAATTGCAGCTAATTTGATTCTGAGCTCGAGATTTCGAGTGATACGGTTGACGAGGGCGCAAGACAACTGTCACGCATAGCCGGAAATCGAGAGTGAATAATTACTTTAGGATAAATCTACTAGTAGTTCAAAACGTAAACAAAATTATCACAATCTTCTGCACAAACACTTTGAAAACGTTAAGAAGTGGCCGCCATTTTGTAACCGACCGCACTCTGCAAGGCCACTCACTACCACGAGCGTACAACAAAAAACTGGGTTTCCACTGATGAAAACCCATATATAATAGATTATAAAAGGAGTGTCATTATGGAACTGAGAAAGTCTTGCAGGTAGCCTTTCATTACTGACAACTCAAGACACGAGCACGCTTCGTGACGTCACCACTGATTACAATGCTCTCCCTTCAAGTATGTCTCGAATATCGAGATGAGCCATCTCGATATTCTTGAAACATTTGGGTTTAAGACCGTAGGTACTCAGTAATTATATTAGCAGCATTTTGACCACAAATCCAATATCGCTGTAACAGGGTAGTTTATTTAAAGATGTCTGCAATAATCAAGATGGCTAGTTTGTGCACGTGATTGAGCGACTCTACGCTCGTATACCGACACGTTCAGTTCACGTGCATGCCCGGTTCACACGCTTATCTTGTCAACTGTATTTAGCAGGGTCGTGCGAGGCCAAGGATTATCTTCTCCGTCTACAATTTATCTGAAGGCTGTACTGTTTCTTGCAGTTTGAGCATCTGACCTTTCTAAGAGGAGTGGACAGAGGAGTAGCGAAACTCGACACCTTGTATTTAGTCTTTGAAATACCGGTTAGAATTTCTTGGTTTTATATAGCTACCTGTTCAAAACAAGTGATCGCCTTGAACAAGATTGTGTAAAAAGCTTACCGCCTATATGGCAAATAAGAATCATAATTAATAAAAGAAAAAAACGGACGCTTGCTGTACCGCGTGAAATTTATGTTTAGCGTCTCCTCTTCGATCCGGTTTGATAATCGTTTTTCTCGTTTAACCAGTTTTGCTTTTGCTCTCACTTATAAACCTATTGAAAAACACCAGGCCACGCTACCGAGAGAACAGCATTACAATTTAATACTCCTGGCAGCTCTTCGAGTTTGTTTCGAGCTCCATCTTCCGCTCGCCTGCAAGCTTTTAGTGATCGCCAGAAATAATTCAGAGGTAAGCGGTTATATGTTATTGTTTATCTTTTTTTTATCCCTCTGACCGTATAAAGTGGATGTCCGCACGGTTTGTCCGGCGAAGAACTTATCGAAATCCGGCCTGAGTGCATTCTATGTTTCTTTGGAAATGCCAAGCGATTCCAAAAATCATTTTAGTTTTCTAGTCGACGAATTGCCCGATCTTGATTATGTTATAATAATCGACCCTAGGAATCTTCAAAACATATTCCTTTATTACGGATTCAAAGACTGAACCCTGCAGTGTCAATATATTACATAACAATCAGAATTTCGAAGGAAAGACGTACTGAGACATTCTAGATTTAGTTTATAAATGCCAAATGTTTCTGTTTTCCTGTTTATTTTTCTAGTGACCGTGAATTTCCCGAGCTTGCATGGCGCCTTTATTTTCAATTCGATCGTTCGAGTGGAGTGTGGGTGAAGCCCGCCGCACGTGTACGCAGCAAAGGTCTTTTATCAAGAAAATAGCGCTCTCTCTTGCGACCTTCGGACATTAAAGTCAGGAAACACTTCTCTGCGGTTTTTCTTGGCACTCTTCAGCCTTCACTAGGAAAGCACGACTCCTTTAATTCGTTGGTGGTCAGATTTTGTGTTTGGTCTCGATTATTCATATTTCATGCGATCTAAAATTTACATACACCTCTTTCTTCTTTCTGTTGCTGATGAAAAAGCCGTCACGGGGGGAACCAAAATTTCGTTTTCGTCGCTTCAGTCCGCGACTCGTTTTCGCCGCATCGCGACTCGCATCTGAACTGAACGTAAAAACTGGCCCTGGAACAAAAGTGAAAATTATATTCTGATCGTCTTGATTTAATCATTGACACCTGAATATAGAACGTACCGAGGGATTTTATTAACTCGGTTACAGACTGCGAACAAAATAACTTGAACGAGTTTTTCGGTATTTGCTTTAGTATCAAAAGAACGATAGCGGTTAACTGACGAAGACCCGTCCAACTTTGTCACGAAAGCGACGAACCAAGATAGAAACATCCACTCCCTTGTAAATAAGTTTACTTGACTCGGAGCCGAAAGGGTCAAATGCTGACATAAAATCCTTTTGAAAAGACAGCTGTTTCTGTTTATGCTAATATTGTGGTAACGAAAATTTTCCAGAACAGGATTTGTCGCCGAGGAGAAAATCTCTCACAACGTAATTAAGTGTAAATTATCTCAGCAACTAGCAAACGCTCTATATTAACTTCGGATGTGTCCTATATCGCTTTTGTCACGAAACAAGTATCATTATCATCTTCCAAAGGATCACTTCAATATTCCTTATTCAAGTTCCGGAACTCCTTCTACGACACAGGGGGTCACACGTTATGCTTCTAAATCGAACCATAGTGTTCCTCATTTTTCTGACTCTCGCTATTTTATTAGTTGTATTATCATATCGCAACATGTTTTTCTCACATCCCTTTTTCCCGCAAAACTAACGTAATTTTCATAATGTATCAGCAACGCAAAAGTGCAAACAACTTAGGGCCCGCACGCTCCAGGCGATGCAAAAATATTTGTCATCAGTTGCGTTCTACAAGTGCGTACGGTGTTTTTCTTCCTACCAACATTTTTTCAAGCCGTAACAAACTTTAAAAGCGCCGTCGTTTTGCCTCGGAGCGGGACAAATCTTTGTCAAGCGTCAAAACTATCAGATTTTGCAGGCGTTAAAAGAATGTCACTAAAGTTACGAACGGGGAACCGGGAACCGGGAACGGGAGTCTGAGAATTCAAAATGGTGGACAAAAGAAAAAAGGCTTGAAAAGGGAACAATTTGGGAAAATATGAGGAAGTGTTACGGTTGTAAACGTGAGTTTCTACCGGCTGTGTCCGCAGATGACCAGTACGTTCTTGTTATAGCAGAGTCCGATTGGTACTGGGATAAACAAAGCATGAAATGGAGCCTTGGGAGAAAATCGAATCGGTATTTTCACATGCTACCTCAATCGGTCGGTGCAAAATGCAGACTGCAGACTGGATACAAAAGGCAAACTGAGAATAAAGGTTGTTTCTCGTCTGATACGCATTCGTGACAACATGTCATCTAAAAACATACCGAGTGTCACGTGGTCGCTTTTCCGCAGTCATCTTTCACCAACACCAGCATTATTCTGGAATATTCCTTGCTCGTTTCTCATATATTTTGTCTTTAACAAAGTGGCCAGGCCACAGGTTATATATCTGCTGCTTACCTGATTTGCCAGCAGAATTGCCCATCTCCGAAAGGCCACCATGCTACCGAACTTGAAGACAGTCAAGACAGCGGACGACCCACGTTCAAAGATAGTCATGTGTTATGTCACTTGTTCTCGATATTCTATTGCGTGTTGCTATTTTTAAATATTGACATGACAGGTCGAACACAAAGCGAGTAGATATGACAAGACTGTGAAGGCTTGAAATTCTATTTCAGAACGACTGTGGCCTGACCGATCGGGGTGGCATGTGATAACACCGACTGAATTTTCTCCCAAGGCGCCATTTCATGCTTTGTTCATCCCAGTACCAATCGGACTCTGCTCTAACAAGAACGTACTGGTCATCTGGGGACGTAGCCGGTGGATACTCACGTTTACAA
Organism: Orbicella faveolata; assembly: GCF_042242905.1. NCBI lineage: Eukaryota > Metazoa > Cnidaria > Anthozoa > Scleractinia > Merulinidae > Orbicella > Orbicella faveolata. Next base: position 9,113,582 of record NW_028301569.1, on the reverse strand, counting down.
CCGTACCACTTCCTCACATTTCCTCAGATCGTTCCCTTTTCTTTTCCTTTGTCCGCCATTCTGAATTCTCAGGCGGGTTACCACTGTATACTCGTTCCCAGACTCCCGCTCTCGGTTCCCCTTCCCCGTTCCCCGTTACTAGTTTTAGCAACATCTGGTGTTAATATGACTAAAAATGTCAATCAAGGAAATTTGATCTTGCTTTTTAGAGTCTATACATACAGCAGAAGCTCGCCAAAATATTTAATTTTTGCGCCGCAATCGAGCTGTGAAGATGAGAACGACGAAGACCTTATAATTCTTACCTAGAGATGTTGAATGCGACTCCATACAAGCTATACGGCTCGCAGAGCAAACTGAATGGCTTGAAGGACGATAAAGAAAAAAAAATTACAAGCAATAAAACGCCGAAGCAAGACAGGTAACCGTTTATCTCTCGATAATTAAAGGTCACTTTCCCGCGAACGGAACCCAAAGGAAGGCGTTAGATTTCAACGTGATTGACACTTGTGGTTATTGAATATTTTGGTGTTTTTAAGTGGAGACAAAATTTGTCGAGATTTTAGGCAGAGCCAAACAAATCTTATCAACCCCTTGCGTACGGGCCCTAAAAAATAATAATATTGTGACAAACACTCACACAAAAGAATGAGATGTTTACAAATAAATCAGCAACGCACTGTGAACAAGGGATATCAAGAAATAACCTGCAAGGGAGGCAACGTGGGCGAGTGGTTCAGGGACGTCGGACTTGAAAACCGGAGGTCGTGGGTTCAAAACCCGCTCTGACCACTACGCTGGAGTTGTTTCTCGGTAAACCGAACTGGTTAGGTAGAAAACGCAGAGTGCGGAGTGCACAAGATGAGGAATATACAAAATGAGGAGTGTACAAAATGTGGAGTGTGGAAAGATTTCTAGAAAAGTTGGTTGGAGGTGTGTGGCCCACTTCCCAAAATCGTTACCCTATTTATGACCAAAATCTGCGATTTTTGCTACCCTATTTATGACCGCTGCCGCTGGCACACTTGCCCTAAACATAAGTTATGAAGGGTTTTTGTTGCTGGTCTTATTGATAATGATGAAAAAGTAGTTTCTTCTAAGAAACATTCCTAATTCAAGACTAGAGTGCTAAAACCATACTCTGACCAAAACGGCTGAAAAACCATACCCTTTGGGGCCGCACAGACCTATATAGCCCTACCCCCGGCCGTGAAAAGCTTTTATGAAGATCGAGTTATTGTCTTCGCCGTCCGCACAGAGGGCTGGGGAATGGAAGGAGTTTTACAGGGTGTTATACCTTATTCGACTTATTCAGTTGCGTACGGCTGACGGAATAAAGATAATTTTTTTAACTTCCATTTCCATACAAGCCGTTTTATCTGCACTCATTTTCTACATAATGCATTTCCGATACTCTGGCTACAATTTCTACACTCCGCACTCCGCACTCCGCACTCCGCACTCCGCACTCCGCACTCCGCACAACATTTGAACATTTTAAATTTTTTTGCAAACTGCAACTTAGGCTAGAAAAGATGGCTTAGCGAGGCAGAGCTCGAAACGCGATACACGTGCGGGCGCGGAGTGTGATCGACGCTTCGCTCTCGTGTATTACGTTTCGAGCTCTGTCTCGCTAATCCGCCTGTCCTGCGATGGATCACTTTGCTTTTTCTCGTTGTTACTTTTTTCTGGCCTTCTACGCAGACGCTCTTTGGGCTCGTCACGCAATCTTCCTCCCCTACGAAAATAGGAGGCCAACGTTTTTCCCGCAAAAATTTAAAACAAAAAAGTTTTAGAAGGTTGAAATTTTTGCCCGGCGCAACGTCAAAGCTTGCTCTTCGAACTTCTTGTTTACCTATAGCATGATCTCAAACGCTTTTTAAGTTTTATGACATTTGCAGAATTTTTAAAATTATTTATCTGGCAGAACCATTGATACAGATTTCGTTTGCTATAAGAATATGTTTTATAAGAATATCGAGGCTGAAATTTGCGAAATTCTAAGAATATTTTAAGAATAAACTCCAGGTTCGGACTATAAAAGAATATAATGTGTGTTCAAAATTTGTAAATTCAATACAATTATACGTTTTTAACTCAACCGTGTAAAATTGTTCCTTTCTCCAAACGGCAAAACTAACCAAGAAGCAACAAAAACAGCACTAGTCGTTTATTCGATGCCAATAATCATTTCTGCAAGTTATGTGCGTGATATCAGGCTATAATGCCTGCAGACTGGCTCCAAAATTGCTTCGACACCATCCAGACACCAAATACAGTCGAAAACCAATATGTCATATGCTATAAGAATATTCACAAGAATATTTTCAGCCTGAAATCGGCAGAAAATAAGAATATTCAGCCTCGGCCAGAAAAAGAAAAATATTCTTATAAAAAAAATAAAGGGTGTACAAAACATGACAAAAACAGTTTGTCTCCCCTGGCGCTTACTCATTATTTGCAGGTAACAACACCTGCACACCATGCAAATAACCTGTGACAGATACGTCGTTCTGTACGCCATCTTTGCAGTCTTTGATGTCCCAAGCTGCGCGCGCTAACGATATAAATTTTTGAATCAAGGTTCGCGCGTACATATAGCCGTGGTGAGTGAGCCACCAATTATAACGGCCTAATGAGGTTATATATTGTGCGTGGCTAATGTTTGTTCTATGGTAAGTTCTATTTTTTTATTGCCCTTGGGAAGCAAAATCAACTGTTTTCCTCTGGGCCAGCTATTAATTAACTCACTCCCGTTGGCATGGCACCGAGTACACTGTTTGTGTTTGGTTTGTACCTGTCTTTTTATACCGTCAGACACACGTTCCAATTTCCGTCTGCGACGCAGGCTTAAGTCGAGTCGACATTCTGTAATATTTTCTTCCACTCAAGAAGTCTTGAGACGTCTCAGTAACTTCCACCTTTCTATTGGTTTGCAGCTAATTGAAGATGACAGCTATGGTCGAGCAGGTTGAGGCTAGTGAGAGTGGAAAGAAAACAACACAAGTAGTGAGATGCGCAGAAAGAAGCTCACCCCAACAGGACGGTTGTTGGTCCTGGCTGGTGTGTTTTGCAGGCGTTGTTTCAAATGTCGCCATTTGTGGATTTACCTATAGCTATGGCATTCTATTCCCAGCTCTGCTGGACGAATTTCAGCAGGGAAAGGCTAAAACAGGTATCTTTGTTTCTCGATTGTCCCCAAATAAGTGAATGAATTTAACGCACTAATGTACGAATTGGCGAGTGAACGAACGATCTCCTGCGGGGACAAACAAATGAACGTGGGATGAATGAGCATGCAGTTAGCGGCTATCTTTAAAACGAGGAATGCGGAACGGGGAACGGGGAACGGGGAATCTTTAAAATGGGAATCTTTAAAATGGGGAATCTTTAAAAGCGGGAATCTTTAAAATGGGGAATCTTTAAAAGCGGGAATCTTTAAAATGGGGAATCTTTAAAAGCGGGGATCTTTAAAATGTGGAATCTTTAAAAGCGGGCATCTTTAAAATGGGGAATCTTTAAAAGTAGGAATCTTTAAAACGTGGAATCTTTAAAAGCGGGAATCTTTAAAAGGGGGAATCTTTAAAATGGGGAATCTTTAAAAGGGGGAATCTTTAAAATGGGGGAATCTTTAAAATGGGGAATCTTTAAAAGCGGGAAATCTTTTAATGCGGGAATCTTTTAAATGGGGAACTCTGTCACTCTTGGAAAATAACCCAAATTCAAAGCTAAGCAAGTGTCATACGCATTTTCTCTTGACAGCATGGGTTGGATCAATTGCAATGATGGGCATAGGACTTTATGGTCCTCTTATTGGGAGGCTTTATCAACGATTTGGTGCTCGACTTGTGTCATTTTTTGGATCCTTGATCTGTATTGCCAGTCTCATTGCAACATCAAAAGTCTCCAATCTTTATGTCATGTTCGTAACATACGGAGCTCTGTTCGGTTTTGGATCAGGGTGTATTTTTATAGTTACGTACATTGCCGTGCCAAGTTACTTCACAAAGTGGCGCTCGCTGAGCCTGGGACTAATAGCAATGGGGCCCGGTGGAGGGCTATTTATCATGAGCCCAATCGTACAACTGCTTTTCGAAAACTTTGGTTGGAGACGAACGTTTCTATCTATGGCTGGCATTGATGTCTTAATGTGTCTTTTGGCCTTTGTTTACCGACCAGTAGTGTTAGATTCTGAGAAAGAGGAACTGAAGACAAACGAACAAAAAGAAGACAAGAAGTTCTGGGACATTTCACTTCTTAAACACAAAGCATTCGTCCTCTCTTCGTTGGCAGGAGTTATCTTTTACCTTGCTCACTACATTCCACCCGTGCATATGGTAAGTCTGAAACAGTGTTGTAGGCACGCAGGGCGTGTAAAAGGCGCAAGGTGTGCAGCCGGGTCAAAGTAGCTTTAGCTCTTTTTGCGCATTGCAGCTTAGTTCTAGGTAACAATGTCACTTTGTTCTATAGATATGCAATACGAGCAATGGGCACAATATTAAGATTTATTAAAACCTGGATCATTGGATAAAGCAATTCGAGAATTTTTATTGGCTTAGCCATCATAGGTTTTGAGCCATTATACCATGCTCTACAAATACGCGTGATTTGTTTGGTCGTTTTTATTTCTATTTTAGTCTAGTTTTCTATACTGTGGGAGCGTTAACAATGAAACAATTATTCCACTCGCGCTTGTTGGATCATCCTGACATGAGAGGATTGTAGTCAACTCGGCGCTACCTGCCTCGTTGACTATCTACCATCTCATATCCAACGCGCGCTCGTCAATAATATATAGATTACTTTATGGCAATGTGCGGTCGTACGGTATATACGCACGAGTTTTCTGATGCAAAAACAACGAGTGCGTAAATACCGTACAAAGCACTTTCCATGCTGTAATTTGTTTATTTTTTGCTTACTGAGATTTTGACCTTCAACGTTCTGATAAATATAATTGCTTTTTCATTCAGCAAAACAATAAGCTTAGTCAAGTTATTTTGTGCAAGCACTTTGTCGCTTCTTCGAAAGCCTAAATATTTTTCGTACAGAATGTTTACCGACTTTATCTCTTTTCCACTCAACGGCTCAGCTGTCTTTGTTTTGTTTGTTTGTTTGTTTGTTTGTTTGTTTGTTTTTACTTTCTTTGCCTTGTCTTTTTTAAGTTGTTTTCTTCGAGCTTCCAGACATTTCCTTGCTTGGTCAAATTCTTTGTTGTCGATAATACCTACGAGATATTTGCCTTCTTTCAAAAACCGATTAACACTTGAAAAAAACCCTCGAAGGCTTGATGGTTTTTAATCCTTGCCATCTGTTGGTTAAATTCACACACATCTGGTGTGTTTTCTTAACCTTTTCTTGCGTCTTCCTTCTGTTTGAGGAATTCGTTAGCAAGCTAACGACTTGTCGGGTTTTTGCCCGAGTATTTTTGTTTTGCTGTTCCTGCATAAAATCTTCAATGGGTAAAAGAGATAAAGTGGTAAGCCTGTTTTAACTTTCCACCATTGTTCGCGGTTTATAGCTAATTCGCGAGAAAACTAGTGTAAACTTGTGAAAACTCAAAAAACTCCCTGAATAAAGATTGAAGAGGCCCCAAAATCGTACCAACAACAACGTGAACGCGTTGCGAACTGACTGATTCATTTTGACAGCTGCTTTCTGATTGGATGAAACGCTTTTTGACGTGTGAGAAAGTCGTTTCGCGATTGTCATTGGATGAAGAAATTTCCGTGTGGGTTTTCCATGCCATCGAATCGATTCCATCCGAAAATCTCAATAAGTACACAAACTTTAAGACCACCGCACCACCGCGCCTCCGCGCCAGCATTCTACGCTGAAAGGCATTTGCACTCACTCGGTGCTAATCCTGGCAATAATGTTAACAATCCGTCTGCTAGAAGTTTAACTTATTTCTCTTCGTATAGGTTCGTTACTTGGAAGAGATCGGTTTTTCAGAGGTAGTCGCCTCCCGTCTGTACATCTACAGTGGAGTGGCCTCCTTACTAGTGCGACCTGCGATTGGTCGATTGAATGACTTCAGCTGGATAAACATGATATACATTTATTCTGTGGCCAGTGGTATTTTAGGCATGGTTACCCTCCTTTTACCTATGGCAAATTCAAATGTTCACTTTATTGCGTACTTTGTAGTATACGGCTTAGCTGATGGGACAATGGGTTCCGGTTTGAGTATCGCAGTGCTTTACAGTCTTCCTGAAAGACTCAGACCCCTGGGTTTCGGTGTCTATCAGTCCGTAACTTGTGTCACTTCAGCATGTGGTCCGGCTCTAGGAGGTAAGCCTTTTTAAAACTCCAGTATCCTCCTTGTGATCAAATGATCATTTGATCAAATCTTCTATTTTTTTTTCGACACTTTTATTAGCTTGTATTTATTTTTAAGCAGGAAAACTAACGTAAGCAAAGTTACATGACGTTTCGACGACTTCATGTCATCATTGTCGAATGAATAAATTAAAATTAACGGCAAGACATATTTATAGTTTTTAGGATGTGAGAAAATGAAATTAGCAAACGTTACATGTAAACATTCATGTAAAAAGTTTCGCGGGAATGAAATCCGCTTGCGTGTTCAGTTTGGGTCTTTTGTTCTTAATCAACAGCATTTTTAATGTATTTATTAAGTCTATGTTGAGTGTAGCAGAGCGTTAGATCGCAATTGGGACGCTAGTTCCGTTTCTTTCCCCCGTCACATCCCGTACTAATTTGAATTTATTTGCCAATTTGAAGTTAGTTGTTTGTCCATTTGAATTATTTGTTCTTTTATTTTGATGACGACTTATTGAACTAAACCGCCTTGGACAGATTGTGTTAATGCTAGTGGCATTTTCAGAAGCCTTTAGGTGTTTTTAAACCTATTTGAAAGGTAACCTTTGTTAGCCCTCGGGGGATCACCGGGAACTTTGGAATATTCTCCGTTAATTTTCGCATTTGTCAATGTGAGGTTATATCCTGCACATTTAACTTTGGCATAGCGTCACCACGCTACTATCCATACAGAATATTAGAAGGCTCGTAAAAAGCATATAAATAAATTGTTTTACGTTGTTCATGAGATTTATTTGCGATTTTTCCCTTTTTTCAAAGGTTTCGTAGCAGATCTCCAAGGATCGTATGACCCAGTATTCTACATGGGTGGTGCTATAATGATATTTGCCACTGCCATACTGTTGACTGTTTCCTGTGTCAAGAAATCTAAGACATTTACCTCGAAGGAAGAAGTGAAAGTCTGGGAATCGCTTCTTGTGGTAGAAAAGTGTTCAGTTGTGTAAATGCGCATGCGCGTATCTTTGGTCTCTTGGGGATAGTGGCAACGTAATAGAAACTTGAAAGCTGCTTTGTTGTGTCACGAAACAAGACCCTGGTCAAAAAAGATTTCTTGTGTATTTTGATCAAAGCGAACAACAGAGTGCGTTCCTTCGTGATGATTCAGATCAGGATAAATGATCCAATATCAATCGGATCACTTTCCCCAGAGGGGAGGGTACTTCCGTAAATTTGTGTATAGTGTGTGCCGCGAAGGGTCTTAAACCCTGACCCTGTTTGAAGAGCGAAGGGAATGTAAATAGATACCCAATGCCAACTGGGGCAAAAAGAATCGAGAACCTCAAAAACCCTACCCTTTCCCACGGCACATACCCATATAGCCTATATATGGAATCCCTCCCCCTGGATCATTGCGCATCAAAAGATCCGACGAACCTAGTCTAGGCAAGGATTCAATGGTTCCTTTGATGAATTGTGATCCGAGTGATTTTGGATCATTGATCCTGATCTGAAGTCATCGCAAAGAAACGTACCCTCAGAAACTACCTTATTCTGACCCCTGGGGCTCCAGCTAGGCCTGATTCACACCAGCGATCGATATAAAGACATAAGGAAAAGATCAGTTTTTTTTTTTTTCCTATTGCGTAATGTTCATGTTGTTATGTTGCTATTATGTCATTTTGTCAGGATGTTCACACTACAAAGTTAACTTAACGACATAACGTCCCTCTTATGACGATGTGTTTATGTCGGTATGTCGCTCGTGTGAACTAGGCTTTATAACTTAAGCCTGGTTCACAGTAGCGACATAACGACATAACGACATAAGGAAAAGATCAGTTTTATCTTTATGTCGTTATGTTCATGCTGTTATGTTGCTGATATGTCATTATGTCTAAATGTTCACACTACAAACATAACGTCCTTTTTATGTCGAGATAACGTCCTTTTTATGTCGTTTGTGACGATGTCGTTATGTCGTTATGTCGCTAGTGTGAACCAGGCTTTACAGATTTATTTTAATTACTGTCATTAAACTTAGAGAGTGTTTAGATGAAATAAATGCGTCATGTGACATATGAATTATATATTTTCGATCTGTTTCGACGGAAATCCGCCATCTTGGCGGATTTGGCATTTATATCTGTAATATATCTAATTATATATCTCCTAGTTTAAACTTGTACATTTATTGTAAATGGTTAACGTTATTTACTGTGTAGCTTGATATAAAACCAAGGTAGTTAATAAATTTCACATAAATTAAGGCAAAATAAAAAGCCTAGCTGTTTTTAAATAGTAAAGTATCGCTTTATTCGTTTTAATTCATTGTAATATATGTTATGTAAACGGACCTTTTTTTCCAAGCATCTAAATCAGGTGAAACTAAGGATCAACTAAATTTATACCTACATAAAATGCAAAGATTTATATTCAAAGGAAAGTTTATTGTGATCTTAAATGAGGAACTGCTTATTATTGTAAGAGGAAAATTAAAGAGAACTTATTTTGTCGAGTTACAGACTTTTTGATAAAACTGACAAGTTCCACAAGTTCTACAAAGAGAAATAATATCTGCTCGCGCCGGATTTCTAACCATCAACATGCGAGCTATTGTCACCTAAGTTGGGAAGATATGCACAAATACAAACAAGAGACTATATAGAGACAAACAATCAGTTAATGCGCATGCTCAGTTCACACCAGGCACGTAGCTGGAGACTTTTTTGTCACATTTCCATGTAAACCTGTCACGAAATCAATCCACCTGAGATAGTTGCCAACCCCATGAGTACAGTTTGTCGACAAGCGCAAAATTTCGTCGACCGGCAGAACAGTGTCCCACATGTTCACACCATACATCTGACCGAAGAAGCTTTGATATTGCTCAAAACCACCCCCATAACTATCTTGATCTTGACCAAGGACAAAAATGCCGTTGTTGTCGACCACGTGTCCTGTTTGCAAACCATCGCCATTTCGCCAGAGAGAGCCATCAATGTAAAAGTTCCACGAGCCAGCGGTATTCTCCCATGTTGAGCAGATGTGATGCCATTGATCATCATTGACGCTTGTATCCATTCTTCTAGTAGTAAGAAAATAAACAAAATTCCATGACATTGACTGAAGGACATAACGTATATTAATATGAAATATCCCCTCTCTGACTGAAATGTTTTACATTTTGTATTGGAGATTTTGGTGTAGGTAGAGTTTGCATTCGAGCCAAGTGGCCAATCAGGACGGCACTTATCTCCAGTTTCTGTAGCATAAAGAAATGAGTATTTCTACTTCTCCCTGGATGTGATGTTAATCCATAGCAAGGGTTTTTTTGGCCACAGCGTTAAATTCGCCGGAAACCATTTATACACCTGGCTGGAGAGAGGCAATGTGAGAGTTAAGTGTCTCGCCCAAGAACACAACACAATGTCCCCGACCAGGCTCGAGCCTGGACCGCTCGATTCGGAGTCGAGCACACTAACCGTGAGGCTACCACGCCTCTGCAGATGTCGGTGTAACTGTATGAAAATACCCTATTAATTTCCTATCATTTATTTTCCTCCACAATTTCTCATCACTTAATTTTATCTGTTAACTCAAATCAGTGCAATTCAAATCAAATAATGATATTTACTCGCCGTCACCCCCAAGTAGGAGTTTGAAACTCGTATAATCGATTACTAAAATCTCGTTGTCTTCGTCTGGAAGTGAGTAGCTCAAGCTGGAACCGTCGTCTGCTTGGTCAGCAGTTTTTATCCAAAAGCAAACCGTGAAAGCGGTCAGCGGTGGCGCACAACGCAGCAGATCAAATCTGACGTAATCGGTGACGGACTTGGTAGGGAAAGTAAGTTGAAAATTTGTTCCGTCAACATCTGTTAGATAAATGAACAAGAATTAAAATATTCTTTTAATTGTATTCATTTTTCAATTATTCAGGGCACGACTTGAAATTTTGACACAAACAATTCATACCAAGAGTTGAACTATTGAAGACTTGGTAAATTATTCCATCTTACGCTTTTAGCATTTTCCTGCATTTTGTGAAAATTTGCTTCAGATAAAGACTAATGCTGTACAGATAAGTCTTCAATCTTTCTAATTTATTCAGCCGTCTTGTTTCATTCAAAACTGAACTGATGAAGTAGTTTCAAATAACATCACAGCAGCCATATTGGTGTTCCAAAACAATAAACAGATTCGGCTAATGTGTTTACATCCTTGTTTTCACTCAATTCAAGTCATATGATGATTCATTTGGAAGGTTACAATTGTTCTGTTTGTACATACTCCCGTGCAATCAGCTGCATGTTGTAAATTGCAGAATTGTAACGACCTAACCTGTCTGAACAGTGTATAAACATGTTCCGTCTAACCGGCAGGAGTGAAACTCTTTCCTTATGTAAACACTTTCTTTTGTTTCAGTAAATTTGCATGTCTGCTGGTCACGTGAGTAAAAACGCTCTATTATTTGCCAGTGTACATCTTGTCGAGTACTGCAAAGAAATTCAGGTTTTGTTTGGTTTTGTTTGAGTTCTTGATGCTTACTCTATTTTGATTGTGGTCAACCACGCAGTATAACGAAATGACAAGAGAACAGTACAAAGGTAAGTCCAATTATGATAATGGTTGCTGCTTTGTGCACGGACGTTAACGTTGTTGTGAGTGTTAAATTCATGGGCGGTTGAAAAGACTATGTAACATTAAAAGCGACAGAAATTTGAACAAACCTCGTGGGGGACACTGCTTACCACAAGTTGTATCCTAAATATGAAGAAAATAAATGTAAGGTTTAGATTGCAAATAATAGGGAAGTCAAGCAAACCACTACGACAACGACATCGAAAACGTCACCAAACAAAAGGTCTAATAAGCAGAACAATGGCTGTGCACTTGCTAAAATCCTTGTATAGTTTTTAGCCGTTCTCTGCAAAACAACAACGTGAAATGACCAAGTTCTGCGTATTTTGCAGAACGTGAGCCACGGCGGCTACTTTTTCGTATTTTACTTCGAATTGATCGCTGTGTCACATAAATAGCTGAAACAAGTTTTTGGACCGATCAGAAGGCTGAACAGATCGACAACTAGATAATTGGGAAATTCGAAGGTAAAATATGAATTCATTCTTTTACTAGGCGTCGTTCTTGTTGTTGTTGTTGTTGTTGTTGTTGTTGGCGTGGCTGTCGTCATTGCTTAATCTCGCTAATGATGCACTAAGAATGCGATGAATACGGCTGTGAGAGACAGAAAATGCTCAATTTTCCCCTGTAAACTTGTCTGTGTGCATGCGCTGCAGGTTTTGGTCAAGCCGCTGACTTACGACCAATGTTCTTAAAGGTTTTGTCAAATAATTTCCCATGGGGGGGGGGGGGGGACTCCCATATAAAAAGGACGGGGGTGCTCGTCGTACCTTTTAGGGGTCAAAAAGGCTTTTTTGGTATCTCGTCAGGTGTTCATCCTCAAAAGGTCCACAGCGGAAGCTTTTGCAGTACCTTTTAGGGTATTGAGCTAAAAACTGAACATGACAGGAGATAATGTGTTGTTTTAGAATTGATACCTCTTATCGGTAAAAAAAAAACAATTCAAGCCACGCCTACAAAACAGGATCTTGGTATACCTCTGAAGGGTTCTTTTCAAACTTTCGGACAAGCACCCCAGTCCATTTTATATGAGTCTCCTCGCGGGAATAGATGTAGTCATAAGCTTGTTTGCCCTGTCCTCATAGTATTTCAATCCTTTTGTTTCAATCATGTCAAATTTGAAACTGTTTCTTTTTCTTTTTAATGTCAATATGCTTTTATTGCTTTCTAGTTTCTACACAAACACCTTCGCTCCGTTATTATTACAGTCAGGATTGATCACTCAGTATAGTAAGGTAAGGCAAAGTCTCCATACGAGCCAAGTGGCTCATCAGGTCGGCGCTTACCTGTAGCATAATCGACTAGGACTACTGCTTTACTCCTCCCTGGATGGTATGCTAGTTCATTGCAGGGTTACCTCCAGCATTAAGGTCGCCGGTACCCATTTATACACTTGGGTGGAGAGAGGCACACTCTGAAAGTAAACTGTCTTGCCTAAGAACACCAGTGCTCGAACCCGGACCACTCGATCCGGAGTACAGCGCACTAACCATGAGGCCACCGCGCCTTCTCGATCACTCACTATACCACCCTCTATCTTCCCTTCTCTCTCATTCTTAAGCTGTCCTCCCCCTACATACCTCTTCCCACGCTACTTCGCTTAACGCACTCGCAGGCAAATCTGTTACCTTCCGTGGCAATAAAACTCCTCGCTTTCGAACACGACAGTTGCCTAATTGTGTTTACACCCGCCACTCTGGTCATTACAAGTAAAATGACAATTGTCTGCGTTAGTTTCATCGCAAATCTTAATAAGTACACTCTAGGGAAAAAAAAAGGAAGCATAATTCATTCCTTAGCTCAGGGACTGATTACAAGAAATAATATCTGGGGTGGGGAGGGAGGAGTTGTTAAAAATGGAGGGCTGTTTGGATAGGATATCAGCCAGTATGGCAAAGGATCGATTCCGACACCAATCATCCCGTGTTGTTATAGCTTTCGTTCGTCGAAATTTAACATCACAATGCAGTCTACATTGTACCCTCAGTCTGCAATTTACCTCCTGTCTTCAGTCTGCCTCTCACACTGACAACAAAATGTGACAGTTTTATTTGGTGAGCTTTAGCTAAGCTTTGACATTGGCTGTACGTGCAACTAGACGAGATTTTTAGACTCTAGCCTAAAGGACTGATGGCGATTTAACAATTCGCATTCATTTCAGCTGTTCGATGTTATTAGCTGGGTGTGAATGAAATCACTCTCGGCTTTCTGATTTTACTTAGCTTTCCCTTGAAAGACTTGGTGCCCTCAAATTCTGGACTCTCAGCCTTTTCCACACAAGAAATGTTTGGCGACCAAACACGATCAAACGCAAGTTGTTTGGTGACCAAACATGTTGATGTTGAACTGAGTGGCCATACGGTATCAAGCATGTTTGATTACCAACCAAACGAGCAAAATGGTTGACAGTGTTTGATCAAATGTTTGATGTCCGTTCAAACACGATTCAACGCGAAAATGTTTGGTTACCAAACAATGTTTGATCGTGTTTGATCGCCAAATATTTCCCGACTGGACAAGGCTTAAACATAATGAAGCACAACAAAAGCGAGACTCTCCGAGCATCGAGTATTAGCATAATGAAGACAGCATAATGTGTGAAACCCTAAAGGTGCAACCATTTAGGCAATGGTGCGAATAGAGCGCCAATCAGCCTACTACGAATAAATAAATAAATAAATATACATTTATATAAATAAATAAATATACATTTATATAGCGCCATTTTCCACTTATTGTCCATGGCGCTTTACAATACTTTAGAATTAAAATCCTAATTCTTTAAAAACCTTAAATCCTAAATCCTAAAAGTTAAAATCCTAAGAAGTAAATACGCTATATAATACAATTAGGCTACAAATAAAAAGTAAAAACTACAAATCAAATGCACGCTTAAAAAGATAAGTCTTAAGATTAGCCTTAAAAACTGCCTCTGATGATGAAAGTCTGGTCTGGAAGGATAGTTTATTCCAGAGCCTTGGTGCCGCCACGGAAAAAGCCCTTTCACCATACGTTTTGAGATTTGCTCTAGGCTTATCAAGCAACCTACGAAGAGTCGTATTGTCCAGTGACTATTTAACACTGCCACGAATAAAAACACTTCATGCTTTCTAACCACTATATTTTAACTAAAAGCTCCAATTTTCCACTCATTCATGTGATTCGGCTAACGGTATGATAAGGTGGTCTAATACATCTTTCGCCACCAACTAATATCACCGACTCGGGAGCCTATAAATAACGGTATTGTTTTGATAAAAATTGCCCTAAAAGTGCACTGAAGCTGGAAAAATATTAGGTGAAAAATTAAAAACGAGGTAATGATGTTAAATTGATTAAGCCTCGCGAACGTTTGGAAATTTTGTCGTTGTGTCTCAAAGAGTCTTTTGAAGACTAACTGCGATTTGCTCCCCCCTCAGCATTTCACGAAATATCAGTTTGCATCTTAAGAGCGCCTTGTTTTCGTGACCGAGTGAGAGGTGGAACATGGTCCAAAAAATTACTATCCTCATATTTCGCTCAGAGATACCCTATGATGAGTTAATAAACGTGGTATGATTTTTTTGCTTAGATCTACTTTTGTTTTCCAGAAAATTCGCAAAAACTGTACAAGATGCCTACCACTTCAAAAATGGCGGACATTAGTGCGCCGAGTATCAACACCAGAACTTCGCTCCTGAAAAGTGCAAAAGCAAGTTCGCTTTTCTTCTTTTTGTATATTTGTGTGGGAGGTATTGGCAAATTATTCAAGCCGAAAACAAGGATTTTTCGTCTAATTTTGAATTCACGGCGCGTGTTTAAAAATCACCAATATTTTATGGTTTTAAAATCTAATTTTGGAGCGTTTTTCAAGACACGTTTTTCCTATGTGGAATAACCCCGAATCACTTGAGATTAAAGTTGTGTTTAGTGGAAATGTTCTTCTTTTCAAGAATATAAAGATTAGTTTGGGGCTTTTAATTGGTGCACAGAAATCGGGACAGTCGCTACCTCGAGGTGTCAACAACTGCAAATAGTCGAATTAGAGTTTCTGTTGTCGAACCCAAAATCATAGTAAAAGCAAAACTTAGTTCTTAGCATCCTGTTAAATAAAAAATGAATATTATAAGCTCACCTTGTAAATCCAGTGGCTGTAGATGGGTTTTTATCCATATTTTCTGTTCAAATAGTCATCTTCTGAATCTTCCGTTCAACAGTGTTTACCGAACGAATAACCGATCTGAGCAGTACCTCGACGGCTCTTGTAAAAACATCGCAATTCTTGACAGTATCAAGTATTTCTTAGCTTCTATCCTTCTATGACGTACAAGTGAGCTTGTAAACAAGTAAATTCTAAGCATCTTAGTGGCCGAAACGAGCAAAATTAGTGAATCCGGTGCTAATATGTTCGAAACATGTAATGTTTGTACGTCACGCGATGACATGTCACACGCCTTTTAAGGAAGGCCCACGTAAATGGAACTTTGAGAGGTGCCATATTTTGTAGAAACGCAAATAGCTTTTTTGTTCGTTTGTTTGTATTTTTGAAAAAAAAAACCTGCTGCTTTTGATCTAGAATACTCAAAGCAAATCCTTGACAGAAAGGCCGAAAGGAAAGACGAAGGATCAAGGGGGAAAGACCTAACGACAAGTAGGCAAGAGGGGCGAACAATTACAAAAGAAAACAAAACAAATTAACAAACAAACATACAATGTAGAAAACTTTGAATAAAGACAAACGTAAACTTTTCATAGGAACAGGGACGTAATAATTAAAAAAAAATTGAGACGCAAAATTTCTTAAACAAGCAGATAATCACTCAGTTTTGTACACCGGCGGAGTTGAGAATGGAAATTAACTAAGGGAACAGCGCTCTCAAAATAAAAGAAGTCGAGCAAACGAAAAAGGTGCGCTTATACTCCCGTTACTTCCATGTGGAAAACACATCTCTGCACACGCTCATTCCGTCGGCGGCACTGATGTTGAGTCGGAGATCGACTTTATCTTAGCGCGGGGATCAATGTTCACTGCCCCTGATGACATTTCGAGGATGACTATCTGTCCTGCTCATCGCTCATCTTATGCACTGGGTGGCGAAGAGGCTCTCGTCGATGCCGCGTGCCAGAAATATTATCGAGTCATGCCCATGGAAATAGCGCAAGGCTGACCGTGGAATCAA